>NW_027554104.1:0-115495 GCF_045843805.1 Urocitellus parryii | reverse complement strand
AGGAACGGTTTAACCTAGAAGAACGAAATTTGGTGAGCCAAGTTGGATTGGTGTACTGATCATTACCTGCAAGTATCATCAAGATTGGGTGAAAAAATGTTTGCTGAGATTTCAGGAAACTCGTAGTTTTTTGGAAGCTTTTGAACTCCTTCCAATGGATGTGATTCTCGTCAGTCTCTGCTTGGGTCTACATCCATAGGACACAAACCATAGCGATAGAACTTGGAACTACATTATTGTGCCAAGTTTCAAAGAGCTAGCACAAACCGTGTTTCATTTAGTGTTCCAACTACATGTATCCATATAGGAGAAAACAGAGTGAAACCTAAACATGAAAACGGTTACTGCAAAGGAACGGTTTAACCTGGAAGAACGAAATTTGGTGAGACAAGTTGGACTGGTGTACTGATCGTTACCTGCAAGTATCATCAAGATTGGGTGAAAAAATGTTTGCTGAGATTTCTGGAAACTCGTAGTTTTTTGGAAGCTTGGCAATCCCTTGCAATGAATGTGATTCTCGTCAGTCTCTGCTTGGGGCTACTTCCATAGGACACAAACCATAGCGATAGAACTTGGAACTACATTATTGTGCCAAGTTTCAAAGAACTAGCACAAACAGTGTTTGATTTAGAGTTCCAACTACATGTATCCATATAGGAGAAAACAGAGTGAAACCTAAACATGAAAACGGTTACTGCAAAGGAACAGTTTAACCTAGAAGAACGAAATTTGGTGAGCCAAGTGGGACTGGTGTACTGATCATTACCTGCAAGTATCATCAAGATTGGGTGAAAAAATGTTTGCTGAGATTTCAGGAAACTCGTAGTTTTTTGTAAGCTTTTGAACCCCTTCCAATGAATGTGATTCTCGTCAGTCTCTGCTTGGGTCTACTTCCATAGGACACAAACCATAGCGATAGAACTTGGAACTACATTATTTTGCCAAGTTTCAAAGAGCTAGCACAAACCGTGTTTGATTTAGAGTTCCAACTACATGTATCCATATAGGAGAAAACAGAGTGAAAGCTAAACATGAAAACGGTTACTGCAAAGGAACGGTTTAACCTAGAAGAACGAAATTTGGTGAGCCAAGTGGGACTGGTGTACTGATCATTACCTGCCAGTATCATCAAGATTGGGTGAAAAAATGTTTGCTGAGATTTCAGGAAACTCGTAGTTTTTTGGAAGCTTTTGAACCCCTTCCAATGAATGTGATTCTCGTCAGTCTCTGCTTGGGGCTTCTTCAATAGGACACAAACCATAGCGATAGAACTTGGAACTACATTATTGTGCCAAGTTTCAAAGAGCTAGCACAAACCGCGTTTGTTTTAGAGTTCGAACTACATGTATCCATATAGGAGAAAACAGAGTGAAACCTAAACATGAAAACGGTTACTGCAAAGTAACGGTTTAACCTAGAAGAACGAAATATGGTGAGCCAAGTGGGACTGGTGTACTGATCATTACTTGCAAGTATCATCAAGATTGGGTGAAAAAATGTTTGCTGAGATTTCAGGAAACTCGTAGTTTTTTGGAAGCTTGGCAACCCCTTTCAATGAATGTGATTCTCGTCAGTTTCTGCTTGGGGGTACTTCAATAGGACACAAACCATAGCGATAGAACGTGGAACTACATTATTGTGCCAAGTTTCAAAGAGCTAGCAGAAACCGTGTTTGATTTAGAGTTCCAACTACATGTATCCATATAGGATAAAACAGAGTGAAACCTAAACATGAAAACGGTTACTGCAAAGGAACGGTTTAACCTAGAAGAACGAAATTTGGTGAGCCAAGTTGGATTGGTGTACTGATCATTACCTGCAAGTATCATCAAGATTGGGTGAAAAAATGTTTGCTGAGATTTCAGGAAACTCGTAGTTTTTTGGAAGCTTTTGAACTCCTTCCAATGAATGTGATTCTCGTCAGTCTCTGCTTGGGTCTACATCCATAGGACACAAACCATAGCGATAGAACTTGGAACTACATTATTTTGCCAAGTTTCAAAGAGCTAGCACAAACCGTGTTTCATTTAGTGTTCCAACTACATGTATCCATATAGGAGAAAACAGAGTGAAACCTAAACATGAAAACGGTTACTGCAAAGGAACGGTTTAACCTAGAAGAACGAAATTTGGTGAGCCAAGTTGGATTGGTGTACTGATCATTACCTGCCAGTACCATCAAGATTGGGTGAAAAAATGTTTGCTGAGATTTCAGGAAATTCGTAGTTTTTTGGAAGCTTGGCAACCCCTTTCAATGAATGTGATTCTCGTCAGTCTCTGCTTGGGGCTACTTTAATAGGACACAAACCATAGCGATAGAACTTGGAACTACATTATTGTGCCAAGTTACAAAGAGCTAGCACAAACCGTGTTTGATTTAGAGTTCCAACTACATGTATCCATATAGGAGAAAACAGAGTGAAACCTAAACATGAAAACGGTTACTGCAAAGGAACGGTTTAACCTAGAAGAACGAAATTTGGTGAGCCAAGTGGCACTGGTGTACTGATCATTACCTGCAAGTATCATCAAGATTGGGTGAAAAAATGTTTGCTGAGATTTCAGGAAACTCGTAGTTTTTTGTAAGCTTTTGAACCCCTTCTAATGAATGTGATTCTCGTCAGTCTCTGCTTGGGTCTACTTCCATAGGACACAAACCATAGCGATAGAACTTGGAACTACATTATTTTGCCAAGTTTCAAAGAGCTAGCACAAACCGTGTTTGATTTAGAGTTCCAACTACATGTATCCATATAGGAGAAAACAGAGTGAAACCTAAACATGAAAACGGTTACTGCAAAGGAACGGTTTAACCTAGAAGAACGAAATTTGGTGAGCCAAGTGGGACTGGTGTACTGATTATTACCTGCCAGTATAATCAAGATTGGGTGAAAAAATGTTTGCTGAGATTTCAGGAAACTCGTAGTTTTTTGGAAGCTTTTGAACCCCTTCCAATGAATGTGATTCTCGTCAGTCTCTGCTTGGGGCTACTTCAATAGGACACAAACCATAGCGATAGAACTTGGAACTACATTATTGTGCCAAGTTTCAAAGAGCTAGCACAAACCGCGTTTGTTTTAGAGTTCGAACTACATGTATCCATATAGGAGAAAACAGAGTGAAACCTAAACATGAAAACGGTTACTGCAAAGTATCGGTTTAACCTAGAAGAACGAAATATGGTGAGCCAAGTGGGACTGGTGTACTGATCATTACTTGCAAGTATCATCAAGATTGGGTGAAAAAATGTTTGCTGAGATTTCAGGAAACTCGTAGTTTTTTGGAAGCTTGGCAACCCCTTTCAATGAATGTGATTCTCGTCAGTTTCTGCTTGGGGGTACTTCAATAGGACACAAACCATAGCGATAGAACTTGGAACTACATTATTGTGCCAAGTTTCAAAGAGCTAGCAGAAACCGTGTTTGATTTAGAGTTCCAACTACATGTATCCATATAGGATAAAACAGAGTGAAACCTAAACATGAAAACGGTTACTGCAAAGGAACGGTTTAACCTAGAAGAACGAAATTTGGTGAGCCAAGTTGGATTGGTGTACTGATCATTACCTGCAAGTATCATCAAGATTGGGTGAAAAAATGTTTGCTGAGATTTCAGGAAACTCGTAGTTTTTTGGAAGCTTTTGAACTCCTTCCAATGAATGTGATACTCGTCAGTCTCTGCTTGGGTCTACATCCATAGGACACAAACCATAGCGATAGAACTTGGAACTACATTATTGTGCCAATTTTCAAAGAGCTAGCACAAACCGTGTTTCATTTAGTGTTCCAACTACATGTATCCATATAGGAGAAAACAGAGTGAAACCTAAACATGAAAACGGTTACTGCAAAGGAACGGTTTAACCTAGAAGAACGAAATTTGGTGAGCCAAGTTGGATTGGTGTACTGATCATTACCTGCCAGTAAAATCAAGATTGGGTGAAAAAATGTTTGCTGAGATTTCAGGAAATTCGTAGTTTTTTGGAAGCTTGGCAACCCCTTTCAATGAATGTGATTCTCGTCAGTCTCTGCTTGGGGCTACTTTAATAGGACACAAACCATAGCGATAGAACTTGGAACTACATTATTGTGCCAAGTTTCAAAGAGCTAGCACAAACCGTGTTTGATTTAGAGTTCCAACTACATGTATCCATATAGGAGAAAACAGAGTGAAACCTAAACATGAAAACGCTTACTGCAAAGGAACGGTTTAACCTAGAAGAACGAAATTTGGTGAGCCAAGTGGGACTGGTGTACTGATCATTACCTGCAAGTATCATCAAGATTGGGTGAAAAAATGTTTGCTGAGATTTCAGGAAACTCGTAGTTTTTTGGAAGCTTGGCAACCCCTTCCAATGAATGTGATTCTCGTCAGTCTCTGCTTGGGTCTACGTCCATAGGACACAAACCATAGCGATAGAACTTGGAACTACATTATTGTGCCAAGTTTCAAAGAGCTAACAGAAACCGTATTTGATTTAGAGTTCCAACTACATGTATCCATATAGGAGAAAACAGAGTGAAACCTAAACATGAAAACGGTTACTGCAAAGGAACGGTTTAACTTAGAAGAACGAAATTTGGTGAGCCAAGTGGGACTGGTGTACTGATCATTACCTGCCAGTATCATCAAGATTGGGTGAAAAAATGTTTGCTGAGATTTCAGGAAACTCGTAGTTTTTTGGAAGCTTTTGAACCCCTTCCAATGAATGTGATTCTCGTCAGTCTCTGCTTGGGGCTACTTAAATAGGACACAAACCATAGCGATAGAACTTGGAACTACATTATTGTGCCAAGTTTCAATGAGCTAGCACAAACCGTGTTTGATTTAGAGTTCCAACTACATGTATCCATATAGGAGAAAACAGAGTGAAACCTAAACATGAAAACGGTTACTGCAAAGGAACGGTTTAACCTGGAAGAACGAAATTTGGTGAGCCAAGTGGGACTGGTGTACTGATCGTTACCTGCAAGTATCATCAAGATTGGGTGAAAAAATGTTTGCTGAGATTTCTGGAAACTCGTAGTTTTTTGGAAGCTTGGCAATCCCGTGCAATGAATGTGATTCTCGTCAGTCTCTGCTTGGGGCTACTTTAATAGGACACAAACCATAGCGATAGAACTTGGAACTACATTATTGTGCCAAGTTTCAAAGAACTAGCACAAACAGTGTTTGATTTAGAGTTCCAACTACATGTATCCATATAGGAGAAAACAGAGGGAAACCTAAACATGAAAACGGTTACTGCAAAGGAACGGTTTAACCTAGAAGAACGAAATTTGGTGAGCCAAGTGGGACTGGTGTACTGATCATTACCTGCAAGTATCATCAAGATTGGGTGAAAAAATGTTTGCTGAGATTTCAGGAAATTGGTAGTTTTTTGGAAGCTTGGCAACCCCTTTCAATGAATGTGATTCTCGTCAGTCTCCGCTTGGGGATACTTCAATAGGACACAAACCATACGATAGAACTTGGAACTACATTATTGTTACAAGTTTCAAAGAGCTAGCACAAACCGTGTTTGATTTAGAGTTCCAACTACATGTATCCATATAGGAGAAAACAGAGTGAAACCTAAACATGAAAACGGTTACTGCAAAGGAACGGTTTAACCTAGAAGAACGAAATTTGGTGAGCCAAGTGGGACTGGTGTACTGATCATTACCTGCCAGTATCATCAAGATTGGGTGAAAAAATGTTTGCTGATATTTCAGGAAACTCGGAGTTTTTTGGAAGCTTTTGAACCCCTTCCAATGAATGTGATTCTCGTCAGTCTCTGCTTGGGGCTACTTCAATAGGACACAAACCATAGCGATTGAACTTGGAACTACATTATTGTGCCAAGTTTCAAAGAGCTAGCACAAACCGCGTTTGTTTTAGAGTTCGAACTACATGTATCCATATAGGAGAAAACAGAGTGAAACCTAAACATGAAAACGCTTACTGCAAAGGAACGGTTTAACCTAGAAGAACGAAATTTGGTGAGCCAAGTGGGACTGGTGTACTGATCGTTACCTGCAAGTATCATCAAGATTGGGTGAAAAAATGTTTGCTGAGATTTCAGGAAACTCGTAGTTTTTTGGAAGCTTGGCAACCCCTTCCAATTAATGTGATTCTCGTCAGTCTCTGCTTGGGGCTACTTTAATAGGACACAAACCATAGCGATGGAACTTGGAACTACATTATTTTGCCAAGTTTCAAAGAGCTAGCACAAACCGTGTTTGATTTAGAGTTCCAACTACATGTATCCATATAGGAGAAAACAGAGTGAAACCTAAACATGAAAACGGTTACTGCAAAGGAACGGTTTAACCTAGAAGAACGAAATTTGGTGAGCCAAGTGGGACTGGTGTACTGATCATTACCTGCCAGTATCATCAAGATTGGGTGAAAAAATGTTTGCTGAGATTTCAGGAAACTCGTAGTTTTTTGGAAGCTTTTGAACCCCTTGCAATGAATGTGATTCTCGTCAGTCTCTGCTTGGGGCTACTTCAATAGGACACAAACCATAGCGATAGAACTTGGAACTACATTATTGTGCCAAGTTTCAAAGAGCTAGCACAAACCGCTTTTGTTTTAGAGTTCGAACTACATGTATCCATATAGGAGAAAACAGAGTGAAACCTAAACATGAAAACGGTTACTGCAAAGTAACGGTTTAACCTAGAAGAACGAAATATGGTGAGCCAAGTGGGACTGGTGTACTGATCATTACTTGCAAGTATCATCAAGATTGGGTGAAAAAATGTTTGCTGAGATTTCAGGAAACTCGTAGTTTTTTGGAAGCTTGGCAACCCCTTTCAATGAATGTGATTCTCGTCAGTTTCTGCTTGGGGGTACTTCAATAGGACACAAACCATAGCGATAGAACTTGGAACTACATTATTGTGCCAAGTTTCAAAGAGCTAGCAGAAACCGTGTTTGATTTAGAGTTCCAACTTACATGTATCCATATAGGATAAAACAGAGTGAAACCTAAACATGAAAACGGTTACTGCAAAGGAACGGTTTAACCTAGAAGAACGAAATTTGGTGAGCCAAGTTGGATTGGTGTACTGATCATTACTTGCCAGTACCATCAAGATTGGGTGAAAAAATGTTTGCTGAGATTTCAGGAAATTCGTAGTTTTTTGGAAGCTTGGCAACCCCTTTCAATGAATGTGATTCTCGTCAGTCTCTGCTTGGGGCTACTTTAATAGGACACAAACCATAGCGATAGAACTTGGAACTACATTATTGTGCCAAGTTTCAAAGAGCTAGCACAAACCGTGTTGATTTAGAGTTCCAACTACATGTATCCATATAGGAAAAAACAGAGTGAAACCTAAACATGAAAACGGTTACTGCAAAGGAACGGTTTAACCTAGAAGAACGAAATTTGGTGAGCCAAGTGGGACTGGTGTACTGATCATTACCTGCCAGTATCATCAAGATTGGGTGAAAAAATGTTTGCTGAGATTTCAGGAAACTCGTAGTTTTTTGGAAGCTTTTGAACCCCTTCCAATGAATGTGATTCTCGTCAGTTTCTGCTTGGGGCTACTTAAATAGGACACAAACCATAGCGATAGAACTTGGAACTACATTATTGTGCCAAGTTTCAATGAGCTAGCACAAACCGTGTTTGATTTAGAGTTCCAACTACATGTATCCATATAGGAGAAAACAGAGTGAAACCTAAACATGAAAACGGTTACTGCAAAGGACCGGTTTAACCTGGAAGAACGAAATTTGGTGAGCCAAGTGGGACTGGTGTACTGATCCTTACCTGCAAGTATCATCAAGATTGGGTGAAAAAATATTTGCTGAGATTTCTGGAAACTCGTAGTTTTTTGGAAGCTTGGCAATCCCTTGCAATGAATGTGATTCTCGTCAGTCTCTGCTTGGGGCTACTTCAATAGGACACAAACCATAGCGATTGAACTTGGAACTACATTATTGTGCCAAGTTTCAAAGAGCTAGCACAAACCGCGTTTGTTTTAGAGTTCGAACTACATGTATCCATATAGGAGAAAACAGAGTGAAACCTAAACATGAAAACGCTTACTGCAAAGGAACGGTTTAACCTAGAAGAACGAAATTTGGTGAGCCAAGTGGGACTGGTGTACTGATCGTTACCTGCAAGTATCATCAAGATTGGGTGAAAAAATGGTTGCTGAGATTTCAGGAAACTCGTAGTTTTTTGGAAGCTTGGCAACCCTTAAATTAATGTGATTCTCGTCAGTCTCTGCTTGGGGCTACTTTAATAGGACACAAACCATAGCGATGGAACTTGGAACTACATTATTTTGCCAAGTTTCAAAGAGCTAGCACAAACCGTGTTTGATTTAGAGTTCCAACTACATGTATCCATATAGGAGAAAACAGAGGGAAACCTAAACATGAAAACGGTTACTGCAAAGGAACGGTTTAACCTAGAAGAACGAAATTTGGTGAGCCAAGTGGGACTGGTGTACTGATCATTACCTGCAAGTATCATCAAGATTGGGTGAAAAAATGTTTGCTGAGATTTCAGGAAACTCGTAGTTTTTTGTAAGCTTTTGAACCCCTTCCAATGAATGTGATTCTCGTCAGTCTCTGCTTGGGTCTACTTCCATAGGACACAAACCATAGCGATAGAACTTGGAACTACATTATTTTGCCAAGTTTCAAAGAGCTAGCACAAACCGTGTTTGATTTAGAGTTCCAACTACATGTATCCATATAGGAGAAAACAGAGTGAAACCTAAACATGAAAACGGTTACTGCAAAGGAACGGTTTAACCTAGAAGAACGAAATTTGGTGAGCCAAGTGGGACTGGTGTACTGATGATTACCTGCCAGTATCATCAAGATTGGGTGAAAAAATGTTTGCTGAGATTTCAGGAAACTCGTAGTTTTTTGGAAGCTTTTGAACCCCTTGCAATGAATGTGATTCTCGTCAGTCTCTGCTTGGGGCTACTTCAATAGGACACAAACCATAGCGATAGAACTTGGAACTACATTATTGTGCCAAGTTTCAAAGAGCTAGCACAAACCGCGTTTGTTTTAGAGTTCGAACTACATGTATCCATATAGGAGAAAACAGAGTGAAACCTAAACATGAAAAACGGTTACTGCAAAGTAACGGTTTAACCTAGAAGAACGAAATATGGTGAGCCAAGTGGGACTGGTGTACTGATCATTACTTGCAAGTATCATCAAGATTGGGTGAAAAAATATTTGCTGAGATTTCAGGAAACTCGTAGTTTTTTGGAAGCTTTTGAACTCCTTCCAATGAATGTGATTCTCGTCAGTCTCTGCTTGGGTCTACATCCATAGGACACAAACCATAGCGATAGAACTTGGAACTACATTATTGTGCCAAGTTTCAAAGAGCTAGCACAAACCGTTTTTCATTTAGTGTTCCAACTACATGTATCCATATAGGAGAAAACAGAGTGAAACCTAAACATGAAAACGGTTACTGCAAAGGAACGGTTTAACCTAGAAGAACGAAATTTGGTGAGCCAATTTGGATTGGTGTACTGATCATTACCTGCCTGTCCATCAAGATTGGGTGAAAAAATGTTTGCTGAGATTTCAGGAAATTCGTAGTTTTTTGGAAGCTTGGCAACCCCTTTCAATGAATGTGATTCTCGTCAGTCTCTGCTTGGGGCTACTTTAATAGGACACAAACCATAGCGATAGAACTTGGAACTACATTATTGTGCCAAGTTTCAAAGAGCTAACAGACCGTATTTGATTTAGAGTTCCAACTACATGTATCCATATAGGAGAAAACAGAGTGAAACCTAAACATGAAAACGGTTACTGCAAAGGAACGGTTTAACCTAGAAGAACGAAATTTGGTGAGCCAAGTGGGACTGGTGTACTGATCATTACCTGCCAGTATCATCAAGATTGGGTGAAAAAATGTTTGCTGAGATTTCAGGAAACTCGTAGTTTTTTGGAAGCTTTTGAACCCCTTCCAATGAATGTGATTCTCGTCAGTTTCTGCTTGGGGCTACTTAAATAGGACACAAACCATAGCGATAGAACTTGGAACTACATTATTGTGCCAAGTTTCAATGAGCTAGCACAAACCGTGTTTGATTTAGAGTTCCAACTACATGTATCCATATAGGAGAAAACAGAGTGAAACCTAAACATGAAAACGGTTACTGCAAAGGAACGGTTTAACCTGGAAGAACGAAATTTGGTGAGCCAAGTGGGACTGGTGTACTGATCCTTACCTGCAAGTATCATCAAGATTGGGTGAAAAAATGTTTGCTGAGATTTCTGGAAACTCGTAGTTTTTTGGAAGCTTGGCAATCCCTTGCAATGAATGTGATTCTCGTCAGTCTCTGCTTGGGGCTACTTCAATAGGACACAAACCATAGCGATTGAACTTGGAACTACATTATTGTGCCAAGTTTCAAAGAGCTAGCACAAACCGCGTTTGTTTTAGAGTTCGAACTACATGTATCCATATAGGAGAAAACAGAGTGAAACCTAAACATGAAAACGCTTACTGCAAAGGAACGGTTTAACCTAGAAGAACGAAATTTGGTGAGCCAAGTGGGACTGGTGTACTGATCGTTACCTGCAAGTATCATCAAGATTGGGTGAAAAAATGGTTGCTGAGATTTCAGGAAACTCGTAGTTTTTTGGAAGCTTGGCAACCCCTTAAATTAATGTGATTCTCGTCAGTCTCTGCTTGGGGCTACTTTAATAGGACACAAACCATAGCGATGGAACTTGGAACTACATTATTTTGCCAAGTTTCAAAGAGCTAGCACAAACCGTGTTTGATTTAGAGTTCCAACTACATGTATCCATATAGGAGAAAACAGAGTGAAACCTAAACATGAAAACGGTTACTGCAAAGGAACGGTTTAACCTAGAAGAACGAAATTTGGTGAGCCAAGTGGGACTGGTGTACTGATCATTACCTGCCAGTATCATCAAGATTGGGTGAAAAAATGTTTGCTGAGATTTCAGGAAACTCGGAGTTTTTTGGAAGCTTTTGAACCCCTTTCAATGAATGTGATTCTCGTCAGTCTCTGCTTGGGGCTACTTCAATAGGACACAAACCATAGCGATTGAACTTGGAACTACATTATTGTGCCAAGTTTCAAAGAGCTAGCACAAACCGCGTTTGTTTTAGAGTTCGAACTACATGTATCCATATAGGAGAAAACAGAGTGAAACCTAAACATGAAAACGCTTACTGCAAAGGAACGGTTTAACCTAGAAGAACGAAATTTGGTGAGCCAAGTGGGACTGGTGTACTGATCGTTACCTGCAAGTATCATCAAGATTGGGTGAAAAAATGTTTGCTGAGATTTCAGGAAACTCGTAGTTTTTTGGAAGCTTGGCAACCCCTTCCAATTAATGTGATTCTCGTCAGTCTCTGCTTGGGGCTACTTTAATAGGACACAAACCATAGCGATGGAACTTGGAACTACATTATTTTGCCAAGTTTCAAAGAGCTAGCACAAACCGTGTTTGATTTAGAGTTCCAACTACATGTATCCATATAGGAGAAAACAGAGTGAAACCTAAACATGAAAACGGTTACTGCAAAGGAACGGTTTAACCTAGAAGAACGAAATTTGGTGAGCCAAGTGGGACTGGTGTACTGATCATTACCTGCAAGTATCATCAAGATTGGGTGAAAAAATGTTTGCTGAGATTTCAGGAAACTCGTAGTTTTGTGTAAGCTTTTGAACCCCTTCCAATGAATGTGATTCTCGTCAGTCTCTGCTTGGGTCTACTTCCATAGGACACAAACCATAGCGATAGAACTTGGAACTACATTATTTTGCCAAGTTTCAAAGAGCTAGCACAAACCGTGTTTGATTTAGAGTTCCAACTACATGTATCCATATAGGAGAAAACAGAGTGAAACCTAAACATGAAAACGGTTACTGCAAAGGAACAGTTTAACCTAGAAGAACGAAATTTGGTGAGCCAAGTGGGACTGGTGTACTGATCATTACCTGCCAGTATCATCAAGATTGGGTGAAAAAATGTTTGCTGAGATTTCAGGAAACTCGTAGTTTTTTGTAAGCTTTTGAACCCCTTCCAATGAATGTGATTATCGTCAGTCTCTGCTTGGGGCTACTTCCATAGGACACAAACCATAGCGATAGAACTTGGAACTACATTATTTTGCCAAGTTTCAAAGAGCTAGCACAAACCGCGTTTGTTTTAGAGTTCGAACTACATGTATCCATATAGGAGAAAACAGAGTGAAACCTAAACATGAAAACGGTTACTGCAAAGTAACGGTTTAACCTAGAAGAACGAAATATGGTGAGCCAAGTGGGACTGGTGTACTGATCATTACTTGCAAGTATCATCAAGATTGGGTGAAAAAATGTTTGCTGAGATTTCAGGAAACTCGTAGTTTTTTGGAAGCTTGGCAACCCCTTTCAATGAATGTGATTCTCGTCAGTTTCTGCTTGGGGGTACTTCAATAGGACACAAACCATAGCGATAGAACTTGGAACTACATTATTGTGCCAAGTTTCAAAGAGCTAGCACAAACCGTGTTTGATTTAGAGTTCCAAATACATGTATCCATATAGGATAAAACAGAGTGAAACCTAAACATGAAAACGGTTACTGCAAAGGAACAGTTTAACCTAGAAGAACGAAATTTGGTGAGCCAAGTGGGACTGGTGTACTGATCATTACTTGCAAGTATCATCAAGATTGGGTGAAAAAATATTTGCTGAGATTTCAGGAAACTCGTAGTTTTTTGGAAGCTTTTGAACTCCTTCCAATGAATGTGATTCTCGTCAGTCTCTGCTTGGGTCTACATCCATAGGACACAAAACCATAGCGATAGAACTTGGAACTACATTATTGTGCCAAGTTTCAAAGAGCTAGCACAAACCGTGTTTCATTTAGTGTTCCAACTACATGTATCCATATAGGAGAAAACAGAGTGAAACCTAAACATGAAAACGGTTACTGCAAAGGAACGGTTTAACCTAGAAGAACGAAATTTGGTGAGCCAAGTTGGATTGGTGTACTGATCATTACCTGCCAGTCCATCAAGATTGGGTGAAAAAATGTTTGCTGAGATTTCAGGAAATTCGTAGTTTTTTGGAAGCTTGGCAACCCCTTTCAATGAATGTGATTCTCGTCAGTCTCTGCTTGGGGCTACTTTAATAGGACACAAACCATAGCGATAGAACTTGGAACTACATTATTGTGCCAAGTTTCAAAGAGCTAGCACAAACCGTGTTTGATTTAGAGTTCCAACTACATGTATCCATATAGGAGAAAACAGAGTGAAACCTAAACATGAAAACGGTTACTGCAAAGGAACGGTTTAACCTAGAAGAACGAAATTTGGTGAGCCAAGTGGGACTGGTGTACTGATCATTACCTGCAAGTATCATCAAGATTGGGTGAAAAAATGTTTGCTGAGATTTCAGGAAACTCGGAGTTTTTTGGAAGCTTTTGAACCCCTTTCAATGAATGTGATTCTCGTCAGTCTCTGCTTGGGGCTACTTCAATAGGACACAAACCATAGCGATTGAACTTGGAACTACATTATTGTGCCAAGTTTCAAAGAGCTAGCACAAACCGCGTTTGTTTTAGAGTTCGAACTACATGTATCCATATAGGAGAAAACAGAGTGAAACCTAAACATGAAAACGCTTACTGCAAAGGAACGGTTTAACCTAGAAGAACGAAATTTGGTGAGCCAAGTGGGGACTGGTGTACTGATCGTTACCTGCAAGTATCATCAAGATTGGGTGAAAAAATGTTTGCTGAGATTTCAGGAAACTCGTAGTTTTTTGGAAGCTTGGCAACCCCTTCCAATTAATGTGATTCTCGTCAGTCTCTGCTTGGGGCTACTTTAATAGGACACAAACCATAGCGATGGAACTTGGAACTACATTATTTTGCCAAGTTTCAAAGAGCTAGCACAAACCGTGTTTGATTTAGTGTTCCAACTACATGTATCCATATAGGAGAAAACAGAGTGAAACCTAAACATGAAAACGGTTACTGCAAAGGAACGGTTTAACCTAGAAGAGCGAAATTTGGTGAGCCAAGTGGGACTGGTGTACTGATCATTACCTGCAAGTATCATCAAGATTGGGTGAAAAAATGTTTGCTGAGATTTCAGGAAACTCGTAGTTTTGTGTAAGCTTTTGAACCCCTTCCAATGAATGTGATTCTCGTCAGTCTCTGCTTGGGTCTACTTCCATAGGACACAAACCATAGCGATAGAACTTGGAACTACATTATTTTGCCAAGTTTCAAAGAGCTAGCACAAACCGTGTTTGATTTAGAGTTCCAACTACATGTATCCATATAGGAGAAAACAGAGTGAAACCTAAACATGAAAACGGTTACTGCAAAGGAACAGTTTAACCTAGAAGAACGAAATTTGGTGAGCCAAGTGGGACTGGTGTACTGATCATTACCTGCCAGTATCATCAAGATTGGGTGAAAAAATGTTTGCTGAGATTTCAGGAAACTCGTAGTTTTTTGGAAGCTTTTGAACCCCTTCCAATGAATGTGATTATCGTCAGTCTCTGCTTGGGGCTACTTCAATAGGACACAAACCATAGCGATAGAACTTGGAACTACATTATTGTGCCAAGTTTCAAAGAGCTAGCACAAACCGCGTTTGTTTTAGAGTTCGAACTACATGTATCCATATAGGAGAAAACAGAGTGAAACCTAAACATGAAAACGGTTACTGCAAAGTAACGGTTTAACCTAGAAGAACGAAATATGGTGAGCCAAGTGGGACTGGTGTACTGATCATTACTTGCAAGTATCATCAAGATTGGGTGAAAAAATGTTTGCTGAGATTTCAGGAAACTCGTAGTTTTTTGGAAGCTTGGCAACCCCTTTCAATGAATGTGATTCTCGTCAGTTTCTGCTTGGGGGTACTTCAATAGGACACAAACCATAGCGATAGAACTTGGAACTACATTATTGTGCCAAGTTTCAAAGAGCTAGCACAAACCGTGTTTGATTTAGAGTTCCAAATACATGTATCCATATAGGATAAAACAGAGTGAAACCTAAACATGAAAACGGTTACTGCAAAGGAACGGTTTAACCTAGAAGAACGAAATTTGGTGAGCCAAGTTGGATTGGTGTCCTGATCATTACCTGCAAGTATCATAAAGATTGGGTGAAAAAATGTTTGCTGAGATTTCAGGAAACTCGTAGTTTTTTGGAAGCTTTTGAACTCCTTCCAATGAATGTGATTCTCGTCAGTCTCTGCTTGGGTCTACATCCATAGGACACAAACCATAGCGATAGAACTTGGAACTACATTATTGTGCCAAGTTTCAAAGAGCTAGCACAAACCGTGTTTCATTTAGTGTTCCAACTACATGTATCCATATAGGAGAAAACAGAGTGAAACCTAAACATGAAAACGGTTACTGCAAAGGAACGGTTTAACCTAGAAGAACGAAATTTGGTGAGCCAAGTTGGATTGGTGTACTGATCATTACCTGCCAGTCCATCAAGATTGGGTGAAAAAATGTTTGCTGAGATTTCAGGAAATTCGTAGTTTTTTGGAAGCTTGGCAACCCCTTTCAATGAATGTGATTCTCGTCAGTCTCTGCTTGGGGCTACTTTAATAGGACACAAACCATAGCGATAGAACTTGGAACTACATTATTGTGCCAAGTTTCAAAGAGCTAGCACAAACCGTGTTTGATTTAGAGTTCCAACTACATGTATCCATATAGGAGAAAACAGAGTGAAACCTAAACATGAAAACGGTTACTGCAAAGGAACGGTTTAACCTAGAAGAACGAAATTTGGTGAGCCAAGTGGGACTGGTGTACTGATCATTACCTGCCAGTATCATCAAGATTGGGTGAAAAAATGTTTGCTGAGATTTCAGGAAACTCGGAGTTTTTTGGAAGCTTTTGAACCCCTTTCAATGAATGTGATTCTCGTCAGTCTCTGCTTGGGGCTACTTCAATAGGACACAAACCATAGCGATTGAACTTGGAACTACATTATTGTGCCAAGTTTCAAAGAGCTAGCACAAACCGCGTTTGTTTTAGAGTTCGAACTACATGTATCCATATAGGAGAAAACAGAGTGAAACCTAAACATGAAAACGCTTACTGCAAAGGAACGGTTTAACCTAGAAGAACGAAATTTGGTGAGCCAAGTGGGACTGGTGTACTGATCGTTACCTGCAAGTATCATCAAGATTGGGTGAAAAAATGTTTGCTGAGATTTCAGGAAACTCGTAGTTTTTTGGAAGCTTGGCAACCCCTTCCAATTAATGTGATTCTCGTCAGTCTCTGCTTGGGGCTACTTTAATAGGACACAAACCATAGCGATGGAACTTGGAACTACATTATTTTGCCAAGTTTCAAAGAGCTAGCACAAACCGTGTTTGATTTAGTGTTCCAACTACATGTATCCATATAGGAGAAAACAGAGTGAAACCTAAACATGAAAACGGTTACTGCAAAGGAACGGTTTAACCTAGAAGAGCGAAATTTGGTGAGCCAAGTGGGACTGGTGTACTGATCATTACCTGCAAGTATCATCAAGATTGGGTGAAAAAATGTTTGCTGAGATTTCAGGAAACTCGTAGTTTTGTGTAAGCTTTTGAACCCCTTCCAATGAATGTGATTCTCGTCAGTCTCTGCTTGGGTCTACTTCCATAGGACACAAACCATAGCGATAGAACTTGGAACTACATTATTTTGCCAAGTTTCAAAGAGCTAGCACAAACCGTGTTTGATTTAGAGTTCCAACTACATGTATCCATATAGGAGAAAACAGAGTGAAACCTAAACATGAAAACGGTTACTGCAAAGGAACAGTTTAACCTAGAAGAACGAAATTTGGTGAGCCAAGTGGGACTGGTGTACTGATCATTACCTGCCAGTATCATCAAGATTGGGTGAAAAAATGTTTGCTGAGATTTCAGGAAACTCGTAGTTTTTTGGAAGCTTTTGAACCCCTTCCAATGAATGTGATTATCGTCAGTCTCTGCTTGGGGCTACTTCAATAGGACACAAACCATAGCGATAGAACTTGGAACTACATTATTGTGCCAAGTTTCAAAGAGCTAGCACAAACCGCGTTTGTTTTAGAGTTCGAACTACATGTATCCATATAGGAGAAAACAGAGTGAAACCTAAACATGAAAACGGTTACTGCAAAGTAACGGTTTAACCTAGAAGAACGAAATATGGTGAGCCAAGTGGGACTGGTGTACTGATCATTACTTGCAAGTATCATCAAGATTGGGTGAAAAAATGTTTGCTGAGATTTCAGGAAACTCGTAGTTTTTTGGAAGCTTGGCAACCCCTTTCAATGAATGTGATTCTCGTCAGTTTCTGCTTGGGGGTACTTCAATAGGACACAAACCATAGCGATAGAACTTGGAACTACATTATTGTGCCAAGTTTCAAAGAGCTAGCACAAACCGTGTTTGATTTAGAGTTCCAAATACATGTATCCATATAGGATAAAACAGAGTGAAACCTAAACATGAAAACGGTTACTGCAAAGGAACGGTTTAACCTAGAAGAACGAAATTTGGTGAGCCAAGTTGGATTGGTGTCCTGATCATTACCTGCAAGTATCATCAAGATTGGGTGAAAAAATGTTTGCTGAGATTTCAGGAAACTCGTAGTTTTTTGGAAGCTTTTGAACTCCTTCCAATGAATGTGATTCTCGTCAGTCTCTGCTTGGGTCTACATCCATAGGACACAAACCATAGCGATAGAACTTGGAACTACATTATTGTGCCAAGTTTCAAAGAGCTAGCACAAACCGTGTTTCATTTAGTGTTCCAACTACATGTATCCATATAGGAGAAAACAGAGTGAAACCTAAACATGAAAACGGTTACTGCAAAGGAACGGTTTAACCTAGAAGAACGACATTTGGTGAGCCAAGTTGGATTGGTGTACTGATCATTACCTGCCAGTCCATCAAGATTGGGTGAAAAAATGTTTGCTGAGATTTCAGGAAATTCGTAGTTTTTTGGAAGCTTGGCAACCCCTTTCAATGAATGTGATTCTCGTCAGTCTGTGCTTGGGGCTACTTTAATAGGACAGAAACCATAGCGATAGAACTTGGAACTACATTATTGTGCCAAGTTTCAAAGAGCTAGCACAAACCGTGTTTGATTTAGAGTTCCAACTACATGTATCCATATAGGAGAAAACAGAGTGAAACCTAAACATGAAAACGGTTACTGCAAAGGAGGGTTTAACCTAGAAGAACGAAATTTGGTGAGCCAAGTGGGACTGGTGTACTGATCATTACCTGCAAGTATCATCAAGATTGGGTGAAAAAATGTTTGCTGAAATTTCAGGAAACTCGTAGTTTTTTGTAAGCTTTTGAACCCCTTCCAATGAAAGTGATTCTCGTCAGACTCTGCGTGGGGATACTTCCATAGGACACAAACCATAGCGATAGAACTTGGAACTACATTATTGTGCCAAGTATCAAAGAGCTAGCAAAAACCGTGTTTGATTTAGAGTTTCAACTACATGTATCCATATAGGAGAAAACAGAGTGAAACCTAAACATGAATATGGTTACTGCAAAGTAACTGTTTAACCTAGAAGAACGAAGTTTGGTGAGCCAAGTGGGACTGGTGTACTGATCATTACCTGCAAGTATCATCAAGATTGGGTGAAAAAATGTTTGCTGAGATTTCAGGAAACTCGTAGTTTTATGGAAGCTTGGCAACCCCTTCTAATGAATGTAATTCTCGTAAGTCTCTGCTTGGGGCTACTTCAATAGGACACAAACCATAGCGATAGAACTTGGAATTACATTATCGTGCCAAGTTTCAAAGAGCTAGCACAAACCGTGTTTGATTTAGAGTTCCAACTACATGTATCCATATAGGAGAAAACAGAGTGAAACATAAACATGAAAACGGTTACTGCAAAAGAACGGTTTAACCTAGAAGAACGAAATTTGGTGAGCCAAGTGGGACTGGTGTACTGATCATTACCTGCAAGTATCATCAAGATTGGTTGAAAAAATGTTTGCTGAGATTTCAGGAAACTCATAGTTTTTTGGAAGCTTGGCAACCCCTTTCAATGAATGTGATTCTCGTCAGTCTCTGCTTGGGGCTACTTCAATAGGACACAAACCATAGCGATAGAACTTGGAACCTACATTATTGGGCCAAGTTTCAAAGAGCTAGCACAAACCGTGTTTCATTTAGTGTTCCAACTACATGTATCCATATAGGAGAAAACAGAGTGAAACCTAAACATGAAAACGGTTACTGCAAAGGAACGGTTTAACCTAGAAGAACGAAATTTGGTGAGCCAAGTTGGATTGGTGTACTGATCATTACCTGCCAGTCCATCAAGATTGGGTGAAAAAATGTTTGCTGAGATTTCAGGAAATTCGTAGTTTTTTGGAAGCTTGGCAACCCCTTTCAATGAATGTGATTCTCGTCAGTCTCTGCTTGGGGCTACTTTAATAGGACACAAACCATAGCGATAGAACTTGGAACTACATTATTGTGCCAAGTTTCAAAGAGCTAGCACAAACCGTGTTTCATTTAGAGTTCCAACTACATGTATCCATGTAGGAGAAAACAGAGTGAAACCTAAACATGAAAACGGTTACTGCAAAGGAACGGTTTAACCTAGAAGAACGAAATTTGGTGAGCCAAGTTGGATTGGTGTACTGATCATTAACTGCCAGTACCATCAAGATTGGATGAAATTTTGTTTGCTGAGATTTCAGGAAACTCGTAGTTTTTTGGAAGCTTGGCAACCCCTTTCAATGAATGTGATTCTCGTCAGTCTCTGCTTGGGGCTACTTCAATAGGACACAAACCATAGCGATAGAACTTGGAACTACATTATTGTGCCAAGTTTCAAAGAGCTAGCACAAACCGCGTTTGTTTTAGAGTTCGAACTACATGTATCCATATAGGAGAAAACAGAGTGAAACCTAAACATGAAAACGGTTACTGCAAAGTAACGGTTTAACCTAGAAGAACGAAATATGGTGAGCCAAGTGGGACTGGTGTACTGATCATTACTTGCAAGTATCATCAAGATTGGGTGAAAAAATGTTTGCTGAGATTTCAGGAAACTCGTAGTTTTTTGGAAGCTTGGCAACCCCTTTCAATGAATGTGATTCTCGTCAGTTTCTGCTTGGGGGTACTTCAATAGGACACAAACCATAGCGATAGAACTTGGAACTACATTATTGTGCCAAGTTTCAAAGAGCTAGCACAAACCGTGTTTGATTTAGAGTTCCAAATACATGTATCCATATAGGATAAAACAGAGTGAAACCTAAACATGAAAACGGTTACTGCAAAGGAACGGTTTAACCTAGAAGAACGAAATTTGGTGAGCCAAGTTGGATTGGTGTCCTGATCATTACCTGCAAGTATCATCAAGATTGGGTGAAAAAATGTTTGCTGAGATTTCAGGAAACTCGTAGTTTTTTGGAAGCTTTTGAACTCCTTCCAATGAATGTGATTCTCGTCAGTCTCTGCTTGGGTCTACATCCATAGGACACAAACCATAGCGATAGAACTTGGAACTACATTATTGTGCCAAGTTTCAAAGAGCTAGCACAAACCGTGTTTCATTTAGTGTTCCAACTACATGTATCCATATAGGAGAAAACAGAGTGAAACCTAAACATGAAAACGGTTACTGCAAAGGAACGGTTTAACCTAGAAGAACGACATTTGGTGAGCCAAGTTGGATTGGTGTACTGATCATTACCTGCCAGTCCATCAAGATTGGGTGAAAAAATGTTTGCTGAGATTTCAGGAAATTCGTAGTTTTTTGGAAGCTTGGCAACCCCTTTCAATGAATGTGATTCTCGTCAGTCTGTGCTTGGGGCTACTTTAATAGGACAGAAACCATAGCGATAGAACTTGGAACTACATTATTGTGCCAAGTTTCAAAGAGCTAGCACAAACCGTGTTTGATTTAGAGTTCCAACTACATGTATCCATATAGGAGAAAACAGAGTGAAACCTAAACATGAAAACGGTTACTGCAAAGGAACGGTTTAACCTAGAAGAACGAAATTTGGTGAGCCAAGTGGGACTGGTGTACTGATCATTACCTGCAAGTATCATCAAGATTGGGTGAAAAAATGTTTGCTGAAATTTCAGGAAACTCGTAGTTTTTTGTAAGCTTTTGAACCCCTTCCAATGAAAGTGATTCTCGTCAGACTCTGCGTGGGGATACTTCCATAGGACACAAACCATAGCGATAGAACTTGGAACTACATTATTGTGCCAAGTTTCAAAGAGCTAGCAAAAACCGTGTTTGATTTAGAGTTTCAACTACATGTATCCATATAGGAGAAAACAGAGTGAAACCTAAACATGAATATGGTTACTGCAAAGTAACTGTTTAACCTAGAAGAACGAAGTTTGGTGAGCCAAGTGGGACTGGTGTACTGATCATTACCTGCAAGTATCATCAAGATTGGGTGAAAAAATGTTTGCTGAGATTTCAGGAAACTCGTAGTTTTATGGAAGCTTGGCAACCCCTTCTAATGAATGTAATTCTCGTAAGTCTCTGCTTGGGGCTACTTCAATAGGACACAAACCATAGCGATAGAACTTGGAATTACATTATCGTGCCAAGTTTCAAAGAGCTAGCACAAACCGTGTTTGATTTAGAGTTCCAACTACATGTATCCATATAGGAGAAAACAGAGTGAAACATAAACATGAAAACGGTTACTGCAAAAGAACGGTTTAACCTAGAAGAACGAAATTTGGTGAGCCAAGTGGGACTGGTGTACTGATCATTACCTGCAAGTATCATCAAGATTGGGTGAAAAAATGTTTGCTGAGATTTCAGGAAACTCATAGTTTTTTGGAAGCTTGGCAACCCCTTTCAATGAATGTGATTCTCGTCAGTCTCTGCTTGGGGCTACTTCAATAGGACACAAACCATAGCGATAGAACTTGGAACTACATTATTGTGCCAAGTTTCAAAGAGCTAGCACAAACCGCGTTTGTTTTAGAGTTCGAACTACATGTATCCATATAGGAGAAAACAGAGTGAAACCTAAACATGAAAACGGTTACTGCAAAGGAACGGTTTAACCTAGAAGAACGAAATTTGGTGAGCCAAGTGGGACTGGTGTACTGATCATTACCTGCAAGTATCATCAAGATTGGGTGAAAAAATGTTTGCTGAGATTTCAGGAAACTCGTAGTTTTTTGGAAGCTTCTGAACTCCTTCCAATGAATGTGATTCTCGTCAGTCTCTGCTTGGGTCTACATCCATAGGACACAAACCATAGCGATAGAACTTGGAACTACATTATTGTGCCAAGTTTCAAAGAGCTAGCACAAACCGTGTTTGATTTAGAGTTCCAACTACATGTATCCATATAGGAGAAAACAGAGTGAAACCTAAACATGAAAACGGTTACTGCAAAGGAACGGTTTAACCTAGAAGAACGAAATTTGGTGAGCGAAGTGCGACTGGTGTACTGATCATTACCTGCAAGTATCATCAAGATTGGGTGAAAAAATGTTTGCTGAAATTTCAGGAAACTCTTAGTTTTTTGTAAGCTTTTGAACCCCTTCCAATGAATGTGATTCTCGTCAGTCTCTGCTTGGGTCTACATCCATAGGACACAAACCATAGCGATAGAACTTGGAACTACATTATTGTGCCAAGTTTCAAAGAGCTAGCACAAACCGTGTTTGATTTAGAGTTTCAACTACATGTATCCATATAGGAGAAAACAGAGTGAAACCTAAACATGAATATGGTTACTGCAAAGTAACGGTTTAACCTAGAAGAACGAGGTTTGGTGAGCCAAGTGGGACTGGTGTACTGATCATTACCTGCAAGTATCATCAAGATTGGGTGAAAAAATGTTTGCTGAGATTTCAGGAAACTCGTAGTTTTATGGAAGCTTGGCAAACCCTTCCAATGAATGAAATTCTCGTAAGTCTCTGCTTGGGGCTACTTCCTTAGGACACAAACCATAGCGATAGAACTTGGAACTACATTATCGTGCCAAGTTTCAAAGAGCTAGCACAAACCGTGTTTGATTTAGAGTTCCAACTACATGTATCCATATAGGAGAAAACAGAGTGAAACCTAAACATGAAAACGGTTACTGCAAAGGAACGGTTTAACCTAGAAGAACGAAATTTGGCGAGCCAAGTGGGACTGGTGTACTGATCATTACCTGCAAGTATCATCAAGATTGGGTGAAAAAATGTTTGCTGAGATTTCAGGAAACTCATAGTTTTTTGGAAGCTTGGCAACCCCTTTCAATGAATGTGATTCTCGTCAGTCTTCTGCTTGGGGCTACTTCAATAGGACACAAACCATAGCGATAGAACTTGGAACTACATTATTGTGCCAAGTTTCAAAGAGCTAGCACAAACCGCGTTTGTTTAGAGTTCGAACTACATGTATCCATATAGGAGAAAACAGAGTGAAACCTAAACATGAAAACGGTTACTGCAAAGGAACGGTTTAACCTAGAAGAACGAAATTTGGTGAGCCAAGTGGGACTGGTGTACTGATCATTACCTGCAAGTATCATCAAGATTGGGTGAAAAAATGTTTGCTGAGATTTCAGGAAACTCGTAGTTTTTTGTAAGCTTTTGAACCCCTTCCAATGAATCTGATTCTCGTCAGTCTCTGCTTGGGTCTACTTCAATAGGACACAAACCATAGCGATAGAACTTGGAACTACATTATTGTTCCAAGTTTCAAAGAGCTAGCACAAACCGTGTTTGATTTAGAGTTCCAACTACATGTATCCATATAGGAGAAAACAGACTGAAACCTAAACATGAAAATGGTTACTGCAAAGGAACGGTTTAACCTAGAAGAACGAAATTTGGTGAGCCAAGTGGGACTGGTGTACTGATCATTACCTGCAAGTATCATCAAGATTGGGTGAAAAAATGTTTGCTGAGATTTCAGGAAACTCGTAGTTTTTTGGCAGCTTGGCAACCCCTTTCAATGAATGTGATTCTCGTCAGTCTCTGCTTGGGGCTACTTCAATAGGACACAAACCAAAGTGATAGAACTTGGAACTACATTATTGTGCCAAGTTTCAAAGAGCTAGCACAAACCGTGTTTGATTTAGAGTTCCAACTACATGTATCCATATAGGAGAAAACAGAGTGAAAACTAAACATGAAAACGGTTACTTCAGAGGAACGGTTTAACCTAGAAGAACGAAATTTGGTGAGCCAAGTGGGACTGGTGTACTGATCATTACCTGCCATTATCATCAAGATTGGGTGAAAAAATGTTTGCTGAGATTTCAGGAAACTCGTAGTTTTTTGGAAGCTTTTGAACCCCTTCCAATGAATGTGATTCTCGTCAGTCTCTGCTTGGGGCTACTTCAATAGGACACAAACCATAGCGATAGAACTTGGAACTACATTATTGTGCCAAGTTTCAAAGAGCTATCAGAAACCGTGTTTGATTTAGAGTTCCAACTACATGTATCCATATAGGAGAAAACAGAGTGAAACCGAAACATGAAAACGGTTACTGCAAAGGAACGGTTTAACCTGGAAGAACGAAATTTGGTGAGCCAAGTGGGACTGGTGTACTGATCATTACCTGCAAGTATCTTCAAGATTGGGTGAAAAAATGTTTTCTGAGATTTCAGGAAACTCTTAGTTTTTTGTAAGCTTTTGAACCCCTTCCAATGAATGTGATTCTCGTCAGTCTCTGCTTGGGGCTAATTCCATAGGACACAAACCATAGCGATAGAACTCGGAACTACATTATTGTGCCAAGTTTCAAAGAGCTAGCACAAACCGTGTTTGATTTAGAGTTCCAACTACATGTATCCATGTAGGAGAAAACAGAGTGAAACCTAAACATGAAAACGGTTTCTGCAAAGGAACGGTTTAACCTAGAAGAATGAAATTTGGTGAGCCAAGTGGGACTGGTGTACTGATCATTACCTGCCAGTCCATCAAGATTGGGTGAAAAAATGTTTGCTGAGATTTCAGGAAATTCGTAGTTTTTTGGAAGCTTGGCAACCCCTTTCAATGAATGTGATTCTCGTCAGTCTGTGCTTGGGGCTACTTTAATAGGACAGAAACTGTAGCGATAGAACTTGGAACTACATTATTGTGCCAAGTTTCAAAGAGCTAGCACAAACCGTGTTTGATTTAGAGTTCCAACTACATGTATCCATATAGGAGAAAACAGAGTGAAACCTAAACATGAAAACGGTTACTGCAAAGGAACGGTTTAACCTAGAAGAACGAAATTTGGTGAGCCAAGTGGGACTGGTGTACTGATCATTACCTGCCAGTATCATCAAGATTGGGTGAAAAAATGTTTGCTGAGATTTCAGGAAACTCGTAGTTTTTTGAGAGCTTTTGAACCCCTTCCAATGAATGTGATTCTCGTCAGTCTCTGCTTAGGGCTACTTCAATAGGACACAAACCATAGCGATAGAACTTGGAACTACATTATTGTGCCAAGTTTCAAAGAGCTAGCACAAACCGCGTTTGTTTTAGAGTTCGAACTACATGTATCCATATAGGAGAAAACAGAGTGAAACCTAAACATGAAAACGGTTACTGCAAAGTAACGGTTTAACCTAGAAGAACGAAATATGGTGAGCCAAGTGGGACTGGTGTACTGATCATTACTTGCAAGTATCATCAAGATTGGGTGAAAAAATGTTTGCTGAGATTTCAGGAAACTCGTAGTTTTTTGGAAGCTTGGCAACCCCTTTCAATGAATGTGATTCTCGTCAGTTTCTGCTTGGGGGTACTTCAATAGGACACAAACCATAGCGATAGAACTTGGAACTACATTATTGTGCCAAGTTTCAAAGAGCTAGCAGAAACCGTGTTTGATTTAGAGTTTCAACTACATGTATCCATATAGGAGAAAACAGAGTGAAACCTAAACATGAATATGGTTACTGCAAAGTAACGGTTTAACCTAGAAGAACGAAGTTTGGTGAGCCAAGTGGGACTGGTGTACTGATCATTACCTGCAAGTATCATCAAGATTGGGTGAAAAAATGTTTGCTGAGATTTCAGGAAACTCGTAGTTTTATGGAAGCTTGGCAACCCGTTCCAATGAATGTAATTCTCGTAAGTCTCTGCTTGGGGCTACTTCAATAGGACACAAACCATAGCGATAGAACTTGGAACTACATTATCGTGCCAAGTTTCAAAGAGCTAGCACAAACCGTGTTTGATTTAGAGTTCCAACTACATGTATCCATATAGGAGAAAACAGAGTGAAACCTAAACATGAAAACGGTTACTGCAAAGGAACGGTTTAACCTAGAGGAACGAAATTTGGTGAGCGAAGTGGGACTGGTGTACTGATCATTACCTGCAAGTATCATCAAGATTGGGTGAAAAAATGTTTGCTGAAATTTCAGGAAACTCTTAGTTTTTTGTAAGCTTTTGAACCCCTTCCAATGAATGTGATTCTCGTCAGTCTCTGCTTGGTTCTACTTCCATAGGACACAAACCATAGCGATAGAACTTGGAACTACATTATTGTGCCAAGTTTCAAAGAGCTAGCACAAACCGTGTTTGATTTAGAGTTTCAACTACATGTATCCATATAGGAGAAAACAGAGTGAAACCTAAACATGAATATGGTTACTGCAAAGTAACGGTTTAACCTAGAAGAACGAAGTTTGGTGAGCCAAGTGGGACTGGTGTACTGATCATTACCTGCAAGTATCATCAAGATTGGGTGAAAAGATGTTTGCTGAGATTTCAGGAAACTCGTAGTTTTATGGAAGCTTGGCAACCCCTTCCAATGAATGTAATTCTCGTAAGTCTCTGCTTGGGGCTACTTCAATAGGACACAAACCATAGCGATAGAACTTGGAACTACATTATCGTGCCAAGTTTCAAAGAGCTAGCACAAACCGTGTTTGATTTCGAGTTCCAACTACATGTATCCATATAGGAGAAAACAGAGTGAAACCTAAACATGAAAACGGTTACTGCAAAGGAACGGTTTAACCTAGAAGAACGAAATTTGGTGAGCCAAGTGGGACTGGTGTACTGATCATTACCTGCAAGTATCATCAAGATTGGGTGAAAACATGTTTGCTGACATTTCAGGAAACTCGTAGTTTTGTGGAAGCTTGGCAACCCCTTCCAATGAATGTGATTCTCGTCAGTCTCTGCTTGGGGCTACTTTAATAGGACACAAACCATAGCGATGGAACTTGGAACTACATTATTGTGCCAAGTTTCAAAGAGCTAGCACAAACCGTGTTTGATTTAGAGTACCAAATACATGTATCCATATAGGAGAAAACAGAGTGAAACCTAAACATGAAAATGGTTACTGCAAAGGAACGGTTTAACCTAGAAGAACGAAATTTGGTGAGCCAAGTGGGACTGGTGTACTGATCATTACCTGCAAGTATCATCAAGATTGGGTGAAAAGATGTTTGCTGAGATTTCAGGAAATTCGTAGTTTTTTGGCAGCTTGGCAACCCCTTTCAATGAATGTGATTCTCGTCAGTCTCTGCTTGGGGCTACTTCAATAGGACACAAACCATAGCGATAGAACTTGGAACTACATTATTGTGCCAAGTTTCAAAGAGCTAGCACAAACCGCGTTTGTTTTAGAGTTCGAACTACATGTATCCATATAGGAGAAAACAGAGTGAAACCTAAACATGAAAACGGTTACTGCAAAGGAACGGTTTAACCTAGAAGAACGAAATTTGGTGAGCCAAGTGGGACTGGTGTACTGATCATTACCTGCAAGTATCATCAAGATTGGGTGAAAAAATGTTTGCTGAGATTTCAGGAAACTCGTAGTTTTTTGTAAGCTTTTGAACCCCTTCCAATGAATCTGATTCTCGTCAGTCTCTGCTTGGGTCTACTTCAATAGGACACAAACCATAGCGATAGAACTTGGAACTACATTATTGTTCCAAGTTTCAAAGAGCTAGCACAAACCGTGTTTGATTTAGAGTTCCAACTACATGTATCCATATAGGAGAAAACAGACTGAAACCTAAACATGAAAATGGTTACTGCAAAGGAACGGTTTAACCTAGAAGAACGAAATTTGGTGAGCCAAGTGGGACTGGTGTACTGATCATTACCTGCAAGTATCATCAAGATTGGGTGAAAAAATGTTTGCTGAGATTTCAGGAAACTCGTAGTTTTTTGGCAGCTTGGCAACCCCTTTCAATGAATGTGATTCTCGTCAGTCTCTGCTTGGGGCTACTTCAATAGGACACAAACCAAAGTGATAGAACTTGGAACTACATTATTGTGCCAAGTTTCAAAGAGCTAGCACAAACCGTGTTTGATTTAGAGTTCCAACTACATGTATCCATATAGGAGAAAACAGAGTGAAAACTAAACATGAAAACGGTTACTTCAGAGGAACGGTTTAACCTAGAAGAACGAAATTTGGTGAGCCAAGTGGGACTGGTGTACTGATCATTACCTGCCATTATCATCAAGATTGGGTGAAAAAATGTTTGCTGAGATTTCAGGAAACTCGTAGTTTTTTGGAAGCTTTTGAACCCCTTCCAATGAATGTGATTCTCGTCAGTCTCTGCTTGGGGCTACTTCAATAGGACACAAACCATAGCGATAGAACTTGGAACTACATTATTGTGCCAAGTTTCAAAGAGCTATCAGAAACCGTGTTTGATTTAGAGTTCCAACTACATGTATCCATATAGGAGAAAACAGAGTGAAACCGAAACATGAAAACGGTTACTGCAAAGGAACGGTTTAACCTGGAAGAACGAAATTTGGTGAGCCAAGTGGGACTGGTGTACTGATCATTACCTGCAAGTATCTTCAAGATTGGGTGAAAAAATGTTTTCTGAGATTTCAGGAAACTCTTAGTTTTTTGTAAGCTTTTGAACCCCTTCCAATGAATGTGATTCTCGTCAGTCTCTGCTTGGGGCTAATTCCATAGGACACAAACCATAGCGATAGAACTCGGAACTACATTATTGTGCCAAGTTTCAAAGAGCTAGCACAAACCGTGTTTGATTTAGAGTTCCAACTACATGTATCCATGTAGGAGAAAACAGAGTGAAACCTAAACATGAAAACGGTTTCTGCAAAGGAACGGTTTAACCTAGAAGAATGAAATTTGGTGAGCCAAGTGGGACTGGTGTACTGATCATTACCTGCCAGTCCATCAAGATTGGGTGAAAAAATGTTTGCTGAGATTTCAGGAAATTCGTAGTTTTTTGGAAGCTTGGCAACCCCTTTCAATGAATGTGATTCTCGTCAGTCTGTGCTTGGGGCTACTTTAATAGGACAGAAACTGTAGCGATAGAACTTGGAACTACATTATTGTGCCAAGTTTCAAAGAGCTAGCACAAACCGTGTTTGATTTAGAGTTCCAACTACATGTATCCATATAGGAGAAAACAGAGTGAAACCTAAACATGAAAACGGTTACTGCAAAGGAACGGTTTAACCTAGAAGAACGAAATTTGGTGAGCCAAGTGGGACTGGTGTACTGATCATTACCTGCCAGTATCATCAAGATTGGGTGAAAAAATGTTTGCTGAGATTTCAGGAAACTCGTAGTTTTTTGAGAGCTTTTGAACCCCTTCCAATGAATGTGATTCTCGTCAGTCTCTGCTTAGGGCTACTTCAATAGGACACAAACCATAGCGATAGAACTTGGAACTACATTATTGTGCCAAGTTTCAAAGAGCTAGCACAAACCGCGTTTGTTTTAGAGTTCGAACTACATGTATCCATATAGGAGAAAACAGAGTGAAACCTAAACATGAAAACGGTTACTGCAAAGTAACGGTTTAACCTAGAAGAACGAAATATGGTGAGCCAAGTGGGACTGGTGTACTGATCATTACTTGCAAGTATCATCAAGATTGGGTGAAAAAATGTTTGCTGAGATTTCAGGAAACTCGTAGTTTTTTGGAAGCTTGGCAACCCCTTTCAATGAATGTGATTCTCGTCAGTTTCTGCTTGGGGGTACTTCAATAGGACACAAACCATAGCGATAGAACTTGGAACTACATTATTGTGCCAAGTTTCAAAGAGCTAGCAGAAACCGTGTTTGATTTAGAGTTCCAACTACATGTATCCATATAGGAGAAAACAGAGTGAAACCTAAACATGAATATGGTTACTGCAAAGTAACGGTTTAACCTAGAAGAACGAAGTTTGGTGAGCCAAGTGGGACTGGTGTACTGATCATTACCTGCAAGTATCATCAAGATTGGGTGAAAAAATGTTTGCTGAGATTTCAGGAAACTCGTAGTTTTATGGAAGCTTGGCAACCCGTTCCAATGAATGTAATTCTCGTAAGTCTCTGCTTGGGGCTACTTCAATAGGACACAAACCATAGCGATAGAACTTGGAACTACATTATCGTGCCAAGTTTCAAAGAGCTAGCACAAACCGTGTTTGATTTAGAGTTCCAACTACATGTATCCATATAGGAGAAAACAGAGTGAAACCTAAACATGAAAACGGTTACTGCAAAGGAACGGTTTAACCTAGAGGAACGAAATTTGGTGAGCGAAGTGGGACTGGTGTACTGATCATTACCTGCAAGTATCATCAAGATTGGGTGAAAAAATGTTTGCTGAAATTTCAGGAAACTCTTAGTTTTTTGTAAGCTTTTGAACCCCTTCCAATGAATGTGATTCTCGTCAGTCTCTGCTTGGTTCTACTTCCATAGGACACAAACCATAGCGATAGAACTTGGAACTACATTATTGTGCCAAGTTTCAAAGAGCTAGCACAAACCGTGTTTGATTTAGAGTTTCAACTACATGTATCCATATAGGAGAAAACAGAGTGAAACCTAAACATGAATATGGTTACTGCAAAGTAACGGTTTAACCTAGAAGAACGAAGTTTGGTGAGCCAAGTGGGACTGGTGTACTGATTATTACCTGCAAGTATCATCAAGATTGGGTGAAAAAATGTTTGCTGAGATTTCAGGAAACTCGTAGTTTTATGGAAGCTTGGCAACCCCTTCCAATGAATGTAATTCTCGTAAGTCTCTGCTTGGGGCTACTTCAATAGGACACAAACCATAGCGATAGAACTTGGAACTACATTATCGTGCCAAGTTTCAAAGAGCTAGCACAAACCGTGTTTGATTTCGAGTTCCAACTACATGTATCCATATAGGAGAAAACAGAGTGAAACCTAAACATGAAAACGGTTACTGCAAAGGAACGGTTTAACCTAGAAGAACGAAATTTGGTGAGCCAAGTGGGACTGGTGTACTGATCATTACCTGCAAGTATCATCAAGATTGGGTGAAAACATGTTTGCTGACATTTCAGGAAACTCGTAGTTTTGTGGAAGCTTGGCAACCCCTTCCAATGAATGTGATTCTCGTCAGTCTCTGCTTGGGGCTACTTTAATAGGACACAAACCATAGCGATGGAACTTGGAACTACATTATTGTGCCAAGTTTCAAAGAGCTAGCACAAACCGTGTTTGATTTAGAGTACCAAATACATGTATCCATATAGGAGAAAACAGAGTGAAACCTAAACATGAAAATGGTTACTGCAAAGGAACGGTTTAACCTAGAAGAACGAAATTTGGTGAGCCAAGTGGGACTGGTGTACTGATCATTACCTGCAAGTATCATCAAGATTGGGTGAAAAATGTTTGCTGAGATTTCAGGAAATTCGTAGTTTTTTGCAGCTTGGCAACCCCTTTCAATGAATGTGATTCTCGTCAGTCTCTGCTTGGGGCTACTTCAATAGGACACAAACCAAAGTGATAGAACTTGGAACTACATTATTGTGCCAAGTTTCAAAGAGCTAGCACAAACCGTGTTTGATTTAGAGTTCCAACTACATGTATCCATATAGGAGAAAACAGAGTGAAAACTAAACATGAAAACGGTTACTTCAGAGGAACGGTTTAACCTAGAAGAACGAAATTTGGTGAGCCAAGTGGGACTGTGTACTGATCATTACCTGCCATTATCATCAAGATTGGGTGAAAAAATGTTTGCTGAGATTTCAGGAAACTCGTAGTTTTTTGGAAGCTTTTGAACCCCTTCCAATGAATGTGATTCTCGTCAGTCTCTGCTTGGGGCTACTTCAATAGGACACAAACCATAGCAATAGAACTTGGAACTACATTATTGTGCCAAGTTTCAAAGAGCTATCAGAAACCGTGTTTGATTTAGAGTTCCAACTACATGTATCCATATAGGAGAAAACAGAGTGAAACCGAAACATGAAAACGGTTACTGCAAAGGAACGGTTTAACCTGGAAGAACGAAATTTGGTGAGCAAGTGGGACTGGTGTACTGATCATTACCTGCAAGTATCTTCAAGATTGGGTGAAAAAATGTTTTCTGAGATTTCAGGAAACTCTTAGTTTTTTGTAAGCTTTTGAACCCCTTCCAATGAATGTGCTTCTCGTCAGTCTCTGCTTGGGGCTAATTCCATAGGACACAAACCATAGCGATAGAACTCGGAACTACATTATTGTGCCAAGTTTCAAAGAGCTAGCACAAACCGCGTTTGTTTTAGAGTTCGAACTACATGTATCCATATAGGAGAAAACAGAGTGAAACCTAAACATGAAAACGGTTACTGCAAAGTAACGGTTTAACCTAGAAGAACCAAATATGGTGAGCCAAGTGGGACTGGTGTACTGATCATTACTTGCAAGTATCATCAAGATTGGGTGAAAAAATGTTTGCTGAGATTTCAGGAAACTCTTAGTTTTTTGTAAGCTTTTGAACCCCTTCCAATGAATGTGATTCTCGTCAGTCTCTGCTTGGTTCTACTTCCATAGGACACAAACCATAGCGATAGAACTTGGAACTACATTATTGTGCCAAGTTTCAAAGAGCTAGCACAAACCGTGTTTGATTTAGAGTTTCAACTACATGTATCCATATAGGAGAAAACAGAGTGAAACCTAAACATGAATATGGTTACTGCAAAGTAACGGTTTAACCTAGAGGAACGAAGTTTGGTGAGCCAAGTGGGACTGGTGTACTGATCATTACCTGCAAGTATCATCAAGATGGGTGAAAAAATGTTTGCTGAGATTTCAGGAAACTCGTAGTTTTATGGAAGCTTGGCAACCCCTTCCAATGAATGTAATTCTCGTAAGTCTCTGCTTGGGGCTACTTCAATAGGACACAAACCATAGCGATAGAACTTGGAACTACATTATCGTGCCAAGTTTCAAAGAGCTAGCACAAACCGTGTTTGATTTTGAGTCCAACTACATGTATCCATATAGGAGAAAACAGAGTGAAACCTAAACATGAAAACGGTTACTGCAAAGGAACGGTTTAACCTAGAAGAACGAAATTTGGTGAGCCAAGTGGGACTGGTGTACTGATCATTACCTGCAAGTATCATCAAGATTGGGTGAAAAAATGTTTGCTGAGATTTCAGGAAACTCATAGTTTTTTGGAAGCTTGGCAACCCCTTTCAATGAATGTGATTCTCGTCAGTCTCTGCTTGGGGCTACTTCAATAGGACACAAACCATAGCGATAGAACTTGGAACTACATTATTGTGCCAAGTTTCAAAGAGCTAGCACAAACCGCGTTTGTTTTAGAGTTCGAACTACATGTATCCATATAGGAGAAAACAGAGTGAAACCTAAACATGAAAACGGTTACTGCAAAGGAACAGTTTAACCTAGAAGAACGAAATTTGGTGAGTCAAGTGGGACTGGTGTACTGATCATTACCTGCAAGTATGATCAAGATTGGGTGAAAAAATGTTTGCTGAGATTTCAGGAAACTCGTAGTTTTTTGGAAGCTTTTGAACTCCTTCCAATGAATGTGATTCTCGTCAGTCTCTGCTTGGGTCTACATCCATAGGACACAAACCATAGCGATAGAACTTGGAACTACATTATTGTGCCAAGTTTCAAAGAGCTAGCACAAACCGCGTTTGTTTTAGAGTTCGAACTACATGCATCCATATAGGAGAAAACAGAGTGAAACCTAAACATGAAAACGGTTACTGCAAAGGAACGGTTTAACCTAGAAGAACGAAATTTGGTGAGCCAAGTGGGACTGGTGGACTGATCATTACCTGCAAGTATCATCAAGATTGGGTGAAAAAATGTTTGCTGAGATTTCAGGAAACTCGTAGTTTTTTGTAAGCTTTTGAACCCCTTCCAATGAATGTGATTCTCGTCAGTCTCTGCTTGGGTCTACTTCAATAGGACACAAACCATAGCGATAGAACTTGGAACTACATTATTGTTCCAAGTTTCAAAGAGCTAGCACAAACCGTGTTTGATTTAGAGTTCCAACTACATGTATCCATATAGGAGAAAACAGACTGAAACCTAAACATGAAAATGGTTACTGCAAAGGAACGGTTTAACCTAGAAGAACGAAATTTGGTGAGCCAAGTGGGACTGGTGTACTGATCATTACCTGCCAGTATCATCAAGATTGGGTGAAAAAATGTTTGCTGAGATTTCAGGAAACTCGTAGTTTTTTGGAATCTTGGCAACCCCTTCCAATGAATGTGATTCTCGTCAGTCTCTGCTTGGGGCTAATTCCATAGGACACAAACCATAGCGATAGAACTTGGAACTACATTATTGTGCCAAGTTTCAAAGAGCTAGCACAAACCGCGTTTGTTTTAGAGTTCGAACTACATGCATCCATATAGGAGAAAACAGAGTGAAACCTAAACATGAAAACGGTTACTGCAAAGGAACGGTTTAACCTAGAAGAACGAAATTTGGTGAGCCAAGTGGGACTGGTGTACTGATCATTACCTGCAAGTATCATCAAGATTGGGTGAAAAAATGTTTTCTGAGATTTCAGGAAACTCTTAGTTTTTGTAAGCTTTTGAACCCCTTCCAATGAATGTGATTCTCGTCAGTCTCTGCTTGGGGCTAATTCCATAGGACACAAACCATAGCGATAGAACTCGGAACTACATTATTGTGCCAAGTTTCAAAGAGCTAGCACAAACCGTGTTTGATTTAGAGTTCCAACTACATGTATCCATGTAGGAGAAAACAGAGTGAAACCTAAACATGAAAACGGTTTCTGCAAAGGAACGGTTTAACCTAGAAGAATGAAATTTGGTGAGCCAAGTGGACTGGTGTACTGATCGTTACTTGCAAGTATCATCAAGATTGGGTGAAAAAATGTTTGCTGAGATTTCAGGAAATTCGTAGTTTTTTGGAAGCTTGGCAACCCCTTTCAATGAATGTGATTCTCGTCAGTCTGTGCTTGGGGCTACTTTAATAGGACAGAAACTGTAGCGATAGAACTTGGAACTACATTATTGTGCCAAGTTTCAAAGAGCTAGCACAAACCGCGTTTGATTTAGAGTTCCAACTACATGTATCCATATAGGAGAAAACAGAGTGAAACCTAAACATGAAAACGGTTACTGCAAAGGAACGGTTTAACCTGGAAGAAAGAAATTTGGTGAGCCAAGTGGGACTGGTGTACTGATCATTACCTGCAAGTATCATCAAGATTGGGTGAAAAAATGTTTGCTGAGATTTCAGGAAACTCGTAGTTTTTTGGAAGCTTGGCAACCCCTTTCAATGAAAGTGATTCTCGTCAGTCTCTGCTTGGGGCTACTTCCATAGGACACAAACCATAGGGATACAACTTGGAACTACATTATTGTGCCAAGTTTCAAAGAGCTAGCACAAACCGTGTTTGATTTAGAGTTCCAACTACATGTATCCATATAGGAGAAAACAGAGTGAAACCTAAACATGAAAACGGTTACTGCAAAGGAGCGGTTTAACCGAGAAGTACGAAATTTGGTGAGCCAAGTGGGACTAGTGTACTGATGATTACCTGCAAGTATCATCAAGATTGGGTGAAAAAGTGTTTGCTGAGATTTCAGGAAACTCGTAGTTTTTTGGAAGCTTGGCAACCCCTTTCAATGAAAGTGATTCTCGTCAGTCTCTGCTTGGGCCTACTTCAATAGGACACGAACCATAGCGATAGAACTTGGAACTACATTATTGTGCCAAGTTTCAAAGAGCTAACAGAAACCGTGTTTGATTTAGAGTTCCAAATACATGTATCCATATAGGAGAAAACAGAGTGAAACCTAAACATGAAAACGGTTACTGCAAAGGAACGGTTTAACCGAGAAGAACGAAATTTGGTGAGCCAAGTGGGACTGGTGTACTGATCATTACCTGCAAGTATCATCAAGATTGGGTGAAAAATGTTTGCTGAGATTTCAGGAAACTCGTAGTTTTTTGGAAGCTTGGCAACCCCTTTCAATGAATGTGATTCTCGTCAGTCTCTGCTTGGGGCTACTTCAATAGGACACAAACCATAGCGATACAACTTGGAACTACATTATTGTGCCAAGTTCAAAGAGCTAGCACAAACCGTGTTTGATTTAGAGTTCCAACTACATGTATCCATATAGGAGAAAACAGAGTGAAACCTAAACATGAAAACGGTTACTGCAAAGGAACAGTTTAACCTAGAAGAACGAAATTTGGTGAGCCAAGTGGGACTGGTGTACTGATCATTACCTGCAAGTATCATCAAGATTGGGTGAAAAATTGTTTGCTGAGATTTCAGGAAACTCGTAGTTTTTTGGAAGCTTGGCAAACCCTTTCAATGAAAGTGATTCTCGTCAGTCTCTGCTTGGGGCTACTTCCATAGGACACAAACCATAGCGATAGTACTTGGAACTACATTATTGTGCCAAGTTTCAAAGAGCTAGCACAAACCGTGTTTTGATTTAGACTTCCAACTACATGTATCCATATAGGAGAAAACAGAGTGAAACCTAAATATGAAAACGGTTACTGCAAAGGAACGGTTTAACCTAGAAGAACGAAATTTGGTGAGCCAAGTGGGATTGGTGTACTGATCATTACCTGCAAGTGTCATCAAGATTGGGTGAAAAAATGTTTGCTGAGATTTCAGAAACTCGTAGTTTTTGGAAGCTTGGCAACCCATTTCAATGAAAGTGATTCTCGTCAGTCTCTGCTTGGGGCTACTTCCATAGGACAGAAACCATAGCGATAGAACTTGGAACTACATTATTGTGCCAAGTTTCAAAGAGCTAGCACAAACCGTGTTTGATTTAGAGTTCCAACTACATGTATGCATATACGAGAAAACAGAGTGAAACCTAAACATGAAAACTGTTACTGCAAAGGAACGGTTTATCCTAGAAGAACGAAATTTGGTGAGCCAAGTGGGATTGGTGTACTGATCATTACCTGCAAGTGTCATCAAGATTGGGTGAAAAAATGTTCGCTTGAGATTTCAGGAAACTCGTACTTTTTTGGAAGCTTGGCAACCCATTTCAATGAAAGTGATTCTCGTCAGTCTCTGCTTGGGGCTACTTCCATAGGACACAAACCATAGCGATAGAACTTGGAACTACATTATTGTGCCAAGTTTCAAAGAGCTAGCACAAACCGTGTTTGATTTAGAGTTCCAACTACATGTATCCATATAAGAGAAAACAGAGTGAAACCTAAACATGAAAACGGTTACTACAAAGAAACGGTTTAACCTAGAAGAACGAAATTTGGTGAGCCAAGTGGGACTGGTGTACTGATCATTACCTGCAAGTATCATCAAGATTGGGTGAAAAAATGTTTGCTGAGATTTCAGTAAACTCGTAGTTATTTGGAAGCTTGGCAACCCCCTCCAATGAAAGTGATTCTCGTCAGTCTCTGCTTGTGGCTACTTCAATAGGACACAAACCACAGTGATAGAACTTTGGAACTACAGTATTGTGCCAAGTTCAAAGAGCTAGCACAAACCGTGTTTGATTTAGAGTTCCAACTACATGTATGCATATACGAGAATACAGAGTGAAACCTAAACATGAAAACTGTTACTGCAAAGGAACGGTTTAACCTAGAAGAAGGAAATTTGGTGAGCCAAGTGGGACTGGTGTACTGATGATTACCTGCAAGTATCATCAAGATTGGGTGAAAAATGTTCGCTGAGATTTCAGGAAACTCGTAGTTTTTTGGAAGCTTGGCTACCCCTTCCAATGAATGTGATTCTCGTCAGTCTCTGCTTGGGGCTACTTCCATAGGACACAAAACATAGCGATAGAACTTGGAACTACATTATTGTGCCAAGTTTCAAAGAGCTAGCACAAACCGTGTTTCATTTAGAGTTCCAAATACATGTATCCATATAAGAGGAAAACAGAGTGAAACCTAAACATGAAAACGGTTACTACAAAGAAACGGTTTAACCTAGAAGAACGAAATTTGGTGAGCCAAGTGGGAATGGTGTACTGATCATTACCTGCAAGTATCATCAAGATTGGGTGAAAAAATGTTTGCTGAGATTTCAGTAAACTCGTAGTTTTTTGGAAGCTTGGCAACCCCTTCCCATGAAAGTGATTCTCGTCAGTCTCTGCTTGGGGCTACTTCAATAGGGCACAAACCACAGTGATAGAACTTGGAACTACAGTATTGTGCCAAGTTTCAAAGAGCTAGCACAAACCGTGTTTGATTTAGAGTTCCAACTACATGTATCTATATAGGAGAAAACAGAGTGAAACCTAAACATGAAAACGGTTACTGCAAAGGAACGGTTTAACCTAGAAGAACGAAATTTGGTGAGCCAAGTGGGATTGGGGGTACTGATCATTACCTGCCAGTACCATCAAGATTGGGTGAAAAAATGTTTGCTGAGATTTCAGGAAATTCGTAGTTTTTTGGAAGCTTGGCAACCCCTTTCAATGAATGGGATTCTCGTCAGTCTCTGCTTGGGGCTACTTCAATAAGACACAAACCATAGTGATAGAACTTGGAACTACATTATTGTGCCAAGTTTCAAAGAGCTAGCACAAACCGTGTTTGATTTAGAGTTCCAACTACATGTATCCATATAGGAGAAAACAGAGTGAAACCTAAACATGAAAACGGTTACTGCAAAGGAACGGTTTAACCGAGAAGTACGAAATTTGGTGAGCCAAGTGGGACTAGTGTACTGATGATTACCTGCAAGTATCATCAAGATTGGGTGAAAAAATGTTTGCTGAGATTTCAGGAAACTCGTAGTTTTTTGGAACTTTGGCAACCCCTTCCAATGAATGTGATTCTCGTCAGTCTCTGCTTGGGGCAACTTCAATAGGACACAAATCATAGCGATAGAACTTGGAACTACATTATTGTGCCAAGTTTCAAAGAGCTAGCACAAACCGTGTTTGATTTAGAGTTCCAACTACATGTATCCGTATAGGAGAAAACAGAGTGAAACCTAAACATGAAAACGATTACTGCAAAGGAACGGTTTAAACTAGAAGAACGAAATTTGGTGAGCCAAGTGGGATTGGGGTACTGATCATTACCTGCCAGTACCATCAAGATTGGGTGAAAAAATATTTGCTGAGATTTCAGGAAATTCGTAGTTTTTTGGAAGCTTGGCAACCCCTTCCAATGAATGGGATTCTCGTCAGTCTCTCCTTGGGGCTACTTCAATAGGACACAAACCATAGCGATAGAATTTGGAACTACATTATTGTGCCAGGTTTCAAAGAGCTAGCACAAACCGTGTTTGATTTAGAGTTCAAACTACCTGTATCCATATAGGAGAAAACAGAGTGAAACCTAAAAATGAAAACGGTTACTGCAAAGGAACGGTTTAACCGAGAAGAACGAAATTTTGGTGAGCCAAGTGGGATTGGTGTACTGATCATTAACTGCAAGTATCATCGAGATTGGGTTGAAAAAATGTTTGCTGAGATATCAGGAAACTCGTAGATTTTTGGAAGCTTGGCAACCCCTTCAAATGAATGTGATTCTCGTCAGTCTCTGCTTGGGGCTACTTCCATAGGACACAAAAACATAGCGATAGAACTTGGAACTACATTATTGTGCCAAGTTTCAAAGAGCTAGCACAAACCGTGTTTGATTTAGAGTTCCAACTACATGTATCCATATAGGAGAAAACAGAGTGAAACATAAACATGAAAACGGTTACTGCAAAGGAACGGTTTAACCGAGAAGAAGGAAATTTGGTGAGCCAAGTTGGATTGGTGTACTGATCATTACCTGCAAGTATCATCAAGATTGGGTGAAAACATGTTTGCTGAGATTTCAGGAAACTCGTAGTTTTTTGGAAGCTTGGCAACCCCTTTCAATGAAAGTGATTCTCGTCGGTCTCTGCTTGGGGCTACTTCCATAGGACACAAACCATAGTCATAGAACTTGGAACTACATTATTGTGCCAGGTTTCAAAGAGCTAGCACAAACCGTGTTTGATTTAGAGTTCCAACTACATGTATCCATATAGGAGAAAACAGAGTGAAACCTAAACATGAAAACGGTTACTGCAAAGGAACGGTTTAACCTAGAAGAACGAAATTTGGTGAGCCAAGTGGGATTGGTGTACTGATCATTAACTGCAAGTATCATTGAGATTGGGTGAAAAAATGTTTGCTGAGATTGCAGGAAACTCTTAGTTTTTTGGAAGCTTGGCAACCCCTTCCAATGAATGTGATTCTCGTCAGTCTCTGCTTGGGGCTACTTCAATAGGACAGAAACCAAAGCGATAGAACTTGGAACTACATTATTGTGCCAAGTTTCAAAGAGCTAGCACAAACCGTGTTTGATTTAGAGTTCCAACTACATGTATCCATATAGGAGAAAACAGAGTGAAACCTAAACATGAAAACGGTTACTGCAAAGGAACGGTTTAACCCAGAAGAACGAAATTTGGTGAGCCAAGTGGGATTGGTGTACTGATCATTACCTGCCAGTACCATCAAGATTGGGTGAAAAAATGTTTGCTGAGATTTCAGGAAATTCGTAGTTTTTTGGAAGCTTGGCAACCCCTTTCAATGAATGGGATTCTCGTCAGTCTCTGCTTAGGGCTACTTCAATAGGACACAAACCATAGCGATAGAACTTGGAACTACATTATTGTGCCATGTTTCAAAGAGCTAGCACAAACCGTGTTTGATTTAGAGTTCCAACTACATGTATCCATATAGGAGAATGAACAGAGTGAAACCTAAACATGAAAACGGTTACTGCAAAGGAACGGTGTAACCTAGAAGAACGAAATTTGGTGAGCCAAGTGGGATTGGTGTACTGATCATTACCTGCAAGTATCATCAAGATTGGGTTAAAAAATGTGTGCTGAGATTTCAGGAAACTCGTAGTTTTTTGGAAGCTTGGCAACCCCTTTCAATGAACGTGATTCTCGTCAGTCTCTGCTTTGGGGCTACTTCAATAGGACACAAACCATAGCGATAGAACTTGGAACTACATTATTGTGCCAAGTTTCAAAGAGCTAGCACAAACCGTGTTTGATTTAGAGTTCCAACTACATGTATCCATATAGGAGAAAACAGAGTGAAACCTAAACATGAAAACGGTTACTACAAAGGAAAGGTTTAACCGAGAAGAACGAAATTTGGTGAGCCAAGTGGGATTCGTGTACTGATCATTACCTGCAAGTATCATCAATATTGGGTGAAAAAATGTTTGCTGAGATTTCAGGAAATTCGTAGTTTTTTGGAAACTTGGCAACCCCTTTCAATGAAAGTGATTCTCGTCAGTCTCTGCTTGGGCCTACTTCAATAGGATACAAACCATAGTGATAGAACTTGGAACTACATTATTGTGCCAAGTTTCAAAGAGCTGGCACAAACCGTGTTTGATTTAAAGTTCCAAATACATGTATCCATATAGGAGAAAACAGAGTGAAACCTAAACATGAAAACGGTTCCTGCAAAGGAACGGTTTAACCTAGAAGAACGAAATTTGGTGAGCCAAGTGGGAATGGTGTACTGATCATTACCTGCAAGTACCATCAAGATTGGGTGAAAAAATGTTTGCTGAGATTTCAGGAAATTCGTAATTTTTTGGAAGCTTGGCAACCCCTTTCAATAAATGTGATTCTCTTCAGTCTCTGCTTGGGGCTACTTCAATAGGACACAAACCATAGCGATAGAACTTGGAACTACATTATTGTGCCAAGTTTCAAAGAGCTAGCACAAACCGTGTTTGATTTAGAGTTCCAAATACATGTATCCATATAGGAGAAAACAGAGTGACCTAAACATGAAAACGGTTACTGCAAAGGAACGGTTTAACCTAGTAGAACGAAATTTGGTGAGCCAAGTGGGACTGGTGTTCTGATCATTACCTGCAAGTATCATCAAGTTTGGGTGAAAAAATGTTTGCTGAGATTTCAGGAAACTCCTAGTTTTTGGAAGCTTGGCAACCCTTTCAATGAAAGTGATTCTCGTCAGTCTCTGCTTGGGGGCTACTTCAATAGGACACAAACCATAGCGATAGAACATGGAACTACATTATTGTGCCAAGTTTCAAAGAGCTAGCACAAACCGTGTTTGATTTAGAGTTCCAACTACATGTATCCATATAGGAGAAAACAGAGTGAAACCTAAACATGAAAACGGTTACTGCAAACGAACGGTTTAACCTAGAAGAACGAAATTTGGTGAGCCAAGTGGGATTGGTGTACTGATCATTACCTGCCAGTACCATCAAGATTGGGTGAAAAAATGTTTGCTGAGATTTCAGGAAATTCGAGTTTTTGAAGCTGGCAACCCCTTTCAATGAATGGGATTCTCGTCAGTCTCTGGCTTGGGGCTACTTCCATAGGACAGAAACCATAGCGATAGAACTTGGAACTACATTATTGTGCCAAGTTTCAAATAGCTAGCACAAACCGTGTTTGTTTAGAGTTCCAACTACATGTATGCATATACGAGAAAACAGAGTGAAACCTAAACATGAAAACTGTTACTGCAAAGGAACGGTTTATCCGAGAAGAACGAAATTTGGTGAGCCAAGTGGGATTGGTGTACTGATCATTACCTGCAAGTGTCATCAGATTGGGTGAAAAAATGTTTGCTGAGATTTCAGGAAACTCGTAGTTTTTTGGAAGCTTGGCAACCCCTTCCAATGAAAGTGATTCTCGTCAGTCTCTGCTTGGGCTACTTTAATAGGACACAAACCACACCGAGAGAACTTGGAACTACAGTATTGTGCCAAGTTTCAAAGAGCTAGCACAAACCGTGTTTGATTTAGAGTTCCAACTACATGTATCCATATAGGAGAAAACAGAGTGAAACCTAAACATGAAAACGGTTACTGCAAAGGACCGGTGTAACCTAGAAGAACGAAATTTGGTGAGCCAAGTGGGATTGGTGTACTGATCATTACCTGCCTGGACCATCACGATTGGGTGACAAAATGTTTGCTGAGATTTCAGGAAATTCGTAGTTTTTTGGAAGCTTGGCAACCCCTTTCAATGAATGTGATTCTCGTCAGTCTCTGCTTGCGGCTTTTTCAATAAGACACAAACCATAGTGATAGAACTTGGAACTACATTATTGTGCCAAGTTTCAAAGAGCTAGCACAAACCGTGTTTGATTTAGAGTTCCAACTACATGTATCCATATAGGAGAAAACAGAGTGAAACCTAAACATGAAAACGGTTACTGCAAAGGAGCGGTTTAACCGAGAAGTACGAAATTTGGTGAGCCAAGTGGGACTAGTGTACTGATGATTACCTGCAAGTATCATCAAGATTGGGTGAAAAATGTTTGCTGAGATTTCAGGAAACTCGTAGTTTTTTGGAAGCTTGGCAACCCTTTCAATGAAAGTGATTCTCGTCAGTCTCTGCTTGGGCCTACTTCAATAGGACACGAACCATAGCGATAGAACTTGGAACTACATTATTGTGCCAAGTTTCAAAGAGCTAACAGAAACCGTGTTTGATTTAGAGTTCCAACTACATGTATCCATATAGGAGAAAACAGAGTGAAACCTAAACATGAAAACGGTTACTGCAAAGGAACGGTTTAACCGAGAAGAACGAAATTTGGTGAGCCAAGTGGGACTGGTGTACTGATCATTAAGTATCATCAAGATTGGGTGAAAAAATGTTTGCTGAGATTTCAGGAAACTCGTAGTTTTTTGGAAGCTTGGCAACCCCTTTCAATGAAAGTGATTCTCGTCAGTCTCTGCTTGGGACTACTTCAATAGGACACAAACCATAGCGATACAACTTGGAACTACATTATTGTGCCAAGTTTCAAAGAGCTAGCACAAACCGTGTTTGATTTAGAGTTCCAACTACATGTATCCATATAGGAGAAAACAGAGTGAAACCTAAACATGAAAACGGTTACTGCAAAGGAACGGTTTAACCTAGAAGAACAAAATTTGGTGAGCCAAGTGGGACTGGTGTCCTGATCATTACCTGCAAGTATCATCAAGATTGGGTGAAAAATTGTTTGCTGAGATTTCAGGAAACTCGTAGTTTTTTGGACGCTTGGCAAACCCTTTCAATGAAAGTGATTCTCGTCAGTCTCTGCTTGGGGCTATTTCCATAGGACACAAACCATAGCGATAGAACTTGGAACTACATTATTGTGCCAAGTTTCAAATAGCTAGCACAAACCGTGTTTGGTTTAGAGTTCCAACTACATGTATGCATATACGAGAAAACAGAGTGAAACCTAAACATGAAAACTGTTACTGCAAAGGAACGGTTTATCCGAGAAGAACGAAATTTGGTGAGCCAAGTGGGATTGGTGTACTGATCATTACCTGCAAGTGTCATCAAGATTGGGTGAAAAAATGTTTGCTTAGATTTCAGGAAACTCGTAGTTTTTTGGAAGCTTGGCAACCCCTTCCAATGAAAGTGATTCTCGTCAGTCTCTGCTTGGGGCTACTTTAATAGGACACAAACCACAGCGAGAGAACTTGGAACTACAGTATTGTGCCAAGTTTCAAAGAGCTAGCACAAACCGTGTTTGATTTAGAGTTCCAACTACATGTATCCATATAGGAGAAAACAGAGTGAAACCTAAACATGAAAACTGTTACTGCAAAGGAACGGTTTAAACTTGAAGAACGAAATTTGGTGAGCCAAGTGGGATTGGTGTACTGATCATTACCTGCCTGGACCATCACGATTGGGTGACAAAATGTTTGCTGAGATTTCAGGAAATTCGTAGTTTTTTGGAAGCTTGGCAACCCCTTTCAATGAATGTGATTCTCGTCAGTCTCTGCTTGCGGCTTTTTCAATAAGACACAAACCATAGTGATAGAACTTGGAACTACATTATTGTGCCAAGTTTCAAAGAGCTAGCACAAACCGTGTTTGATTTAGAGTTCCAACTACATGTATCCATATAGGAGAAAACAGAGTGAAACCTAAACATGAAAACGGTTACTGCAAAGGAGCGGTTTAACCGAGAAGTACGAAATTTGGTGAGCCAAGTGGGACTAGTGTACTGATGATTACCTGCAAGTATCATCAAGATTGGGTGAAAAAATGTTTGCTGAGATTTCAGGAAACTCGTAGTTTTTTGGAAGCTTGGCAACCCCTTTCAATGAAAGTGATTCTCGTCAGTCTCTGCTTGGGCCTACTTCAATAGGACACGAACCATAGCGATAGAACTTGGAACTACATTATTGTGCCAAGTTTCAAAGAGCTAACAGAAACCGTGTTTGATTTAGAGTTCCAACTACATGTATCCATATAGGAGAAAACAGAGTGAAACCTAAACATGAAAACGGTTACTGCAAAGGAACGGTTTAACCGAGAAGAACGAAATTTGGTGAGCCAAGTGGGACTGGTGTACTGATCATTACCTGCAAGTATCATCAAGATTGGGTGAAAAAATGTTTGCTGAGATTGCAGGAAACTCGTAGTTTTTTGGAAGCTTGGCAACCCCTTTCAATGAAAGTGATTCTCGTCAGTCTCTGCTTGGGGCTACTTCAATAGGACACAAACCATAGCGATACAACTTGGAACTACATTATTGTGCCAAGTTTCAAAGAGCTAGCACAAACCGTGTTTGATTTAGAGTTCCAACTACATGTATCCATATAGGAGAAAACAGAGTGAAACCTAAACATGAAAACGGTTACTGCAAAGGAACGGTTTAACCTAGAAGAACGAAATTTGGTGAGCCAAGTGGGACTGGTGTCCTGATCATTACCTGCAAGTATCATCAAGATTGGGTGAAAAATTGTTTGCTGAGATTTCAGGAAACTCGTAGTTTTTTGGACGCTTGGCAAACCCTTTCAATGAAAGTGATTCTCGTCAGTCTCTGCTTGGGGCTACTTCCATAGGACACAAACCATAGCGATAGAACTTGGAACTACATTATTGTGCCAAGTTTCAAAGAGCTAGCACAAACCGTGTTTGATTTAGACTTCCAACTACATGTATCCATATAGGAGAAAACAGAGTGAAACCTAAATATGAAAACGGTTACTGCAAAGGAACGGTTTAACCTAGAAGAACGAAATTTGGTGAGCCAAGTGGGATTGGTGTACTGATCATTACCTGCAAGTGTCATCAAGATTGGGTGAAAAAATGTTTGCTGAGATTTCAGGAAACTCGTAGTTTTTTGGAAGCTTGGCAACCCATTTCAATGAAAGTGATTCTCGTCAGTCTCTGCTTGGGGCTACTTCCATAGGACAGAAACCATAGCGATAGAACTTGGAACTACATTATTGTGCCAAGTTTCAAAGAGCTAGCACAAACCGTGTTTGATTTAGAGTTCCAACTACATGTATGCATATACGAGAAAACAGAGTGAAACCTAAACATGAAAACTGTTACTGCAAAGGAACGGTTTATCCGAGAAGAACGAAATTTGGTGAGCCAAGTGGGATTGGTGTACTGATCATTACCTGCAAGTGTCATCAAGATTGGGTGAAAAAATGTTCGCTGAGATTTCAGGAAACTCGTACTTTTTTGGAAGCTTGGCAACCCATTTCAATGAAAGTGATTCTCGTCAGTCTCTGCTTGGGGCTACTTCCATAGGACAAAGACCATAGCGATAGAACTTGGAACTACATTATTGTGCCAAGTTTCAAAGAGCTAGCACAAACCGTGTTTGATTTAGAGTTCCAACTACATGTATGCATATACGAGAAAACAGAGTGAAACCTAAACATGAAAACTGTTACTGCAAAGGAACGGTTTATCCGAGAAGAACGAAATTTGGTGAGCAAAGTGGGACTGGTGTACTGATGAATACCTGCAAGTATCATCAAGATTGGGTGAAAAAATGTTCGCTGAGATTTCAGGAAACTCGTAGTTTTTTGGAAGCTTGGCAACCCCTTCCAATGAATGTGATTCTCGTCAGTCTCTGCTTGGGGCTACTTCCATAGGACACAAACCATAGCGATATAACTTGGAACTACATTATTGTGCCAAGTTTCAAAGAGCTAGCACAAACCGTGTTTGATTTAGAGTTCCAACTACATGTATCCATATAAGAGAAAACAGAGTGAAACCTAAACATGAAAACGGTTACTACAAAGAAACGGTTTAACCTAGAAGAACGAAATTTGGTGAGCCAAGTGGGACTGGTGTACTGATCATTACCTGCAAGTATCATCAAGATTGGGTGAAAAAATGTTTGCTGAGATTTCAGGAAACTCGTAGTTTTTTGGAAGCTTGGCAACCCCTTCCAATGAAAGTGATTCTCGTCAGTCTCTGCTTGTGGCTACTTCAATAGGACACAAACCACAGTGATAGAACTTGGAACTACAGTATTGTGCCAAGTTTCAAAGAGCTAGCACAAACCGTGTTTGATTTAGAGTTCCAACTACATGTATGCATATACGAGAAAACAGAGTGAAACCTAAACATGAAAACTGTTACTGCAAAGGAACGGTTTAACCTAGAAGAAGGAAATTTGGTGAGCCAAGTGGGACTGGTGTACTGATGATTACCTGCAAGTATCATCAAGATTGGGTGAAAAAATGTTCGCTGAGATTTCAGGAAACTCGTAGTTTTTCGGAAGCTTGGCTACCCCTTCCAATGAATGTGATTCTCGTCAGTCTCTGCTTGGGGCTACTTCCATAGGACACAAAACATAGCGATAGAACTTGGAACTACATTATTGTGCCAAGTTTCAAAGAGCTAGCACAAACCGTGTTTGATTTAGAGTTCCAACTACATGTATCCATATAGGAGAAAACAGAGTGAAACCTAAACATGAAAACGGTTACTGCAAAGGAGCGGTTTAACCGAGAAGTACGAAATTTGGTGAGCCAAGTGGGACTAGTGTACTGATGATTACCTGCAAGTATCATCAAGATTGGGTGAAAAAATGTTTGCTGAGATTTCAGGAAACTCGTAGTTTTTTGGAAGCTTGGCAACCCCTTTCAATGAAAGTGATTCTCGTCAGTCTCTGCTTGGGCCTACTTCAATAGGACACGAACCATAGCGATAGAACTTGGAACTACATTATTGTGCCAAGTTTCAAAGAGCTAACAGAAACCGTGTTTGATTTAGAGTTCCAACTACATGTATCCATATAGGAGAAAACAGAGTGAAACCTAAACATGAAAACGGTTACTGCAAAGGAACGGTTTAACCGAGAAGAACGAAATTTGGTGAGCCAAGTGGGACTGGTGTACTGATCATTACCTGCAAGTATCATCAAGATTGGGTGAAAAAATGTTTGCTGAGATTTCAGGAAACTCGTAGTTTTTTGGAAGCTTGGCAACCCCTTTCAATGAAAGTGATTCTCGTCAGTCTCTGCTTGGGACTACTTCAATAGGACACAAACCATAGCGATACAACTTGGAACTACATTATTGTGCCAAGTTTCAAAGAGCTAGCACAAACCGTGTTTGATTTAGAGTTCCAACTACATGTATCCATATAGGAGAAAACAGAGTGAAACCTAAACATGAAAACGGTTACTGCAAAGGAACGGTTTAACCTAGAAGAACGAAATTTGGTGAGCCAAGTGGGACTGGTGTCCTGATCATTACCTGCAAGTATCATCAAGATTGGGTGAAAAATTGTTTGCTGAGATTTCAGGAAACTCGTAGTTTTTTGGACGCTTGGCAAACCCTTTCAATGAAAGTGATTCTCGTCAGTCTCTGCTTGGGGCTATTTCCATAGGACACAAACCATAGCGATAGAACTTGGAACTACATTATTGTGCCAAGTTTCAAATAGCTAGCACAAACCGTGTTTGGTTTAGAGTTCCAACTACATGTATGCATATACGAGAAAACAGAGTGAAACCTAAACATGAAAACTGTTACTGCAAAGGAACGGTTTATCCGAGAAGAACGAAATTTGGTGAGCCAAGTGGGATTGGTGTACTGATCATTACCTGCAAGTGTCATCAAGATTGGGTGAAAAAATGTTTGCTTAGATTTCAGGAAACTCGTAGTTTTTTGGAAGCTTGGCAACCCCTTCCAATGAAAGTGATTCTCGTCAGTCTCTGCTTGGGGCTACTTTAATAGGACACAAACCACAGCGAGAGAACTTGGAACTACAGTATTGTGCCAAGTTTCAAAGAGCTAGCACAAACCGTGTTTGATTTAGAGTTCCAACTACATGTATCCATATAGGAGAAAACAGAGTGAAACCTAAACATGAAAACTGTTACTGCAAAGGAACGGTTTAAACTTGAAGAACGAAATTTGGTGAGCCAAGTGGGATTGGTGTACTGATCATTACCTGCCTGGACCATCACGATTGGGTGACAAAATGTTTGCTGAGATTTCAGGAAATTCGTAGTTTTTTGGAAGCTTGGCAACCCCTTTCAATGAATGTGATTCTCGTCAGTCTCTGCTTGCGGCTTTTTCAATAAGACACAAACCATAGTGATAGAACTTGGAACTACATTATTGTGCCAAGTTTCAAAGAGCTAGCACAAACCGTGTTTGATTTAGAGTTCCAACTACATGTATCCATATAGGAGAAAACAGAGTGAAACCTAAACATGAAAACGGTTACTGCAAAGGAGCGGTTTAACCGAGAAGTACGAAATTTGGTGAGCCAAGTGGGACTAGTGTACTGATGATTACCTGCAAGTATCATCAAGATTGGGTGAAAAAATGTTTGCTGAGATTTCAGGAAACTCGTAGTTTTTTGGAAGCTTGGCAACCCCTTTCAATGAAAGTGATTCTCGTCAGTCTCTGCTTGGGCCTACTTCAATAGGACACGAACCATAGCGATAGAACTTGGAACTACATTATTGTGCCAAGTTTCAAAGAGCTAACAGAAACCGTGTTTGATTTAGAGTTCCAACTACATGTATCCATATAGGAGAAAACAGAGTGAAACCTAAACATGAAAAACGGTTACTGCAAAGGAACGGTTTAACCGAGAAGAACGAAATTTGGTGAGCCAAGTGGGACTGGTGTACTGATCATTACCTGCAAGTATCATCAAGATTGGGTGAAAAAATGTTTGCTGAGATTGCAGGAAACTCGTAGTTTTTTGGAAGCTTGGCAACCCCTTTCAATGAAAGTGATTCTCGTCAGTCTCTGCTTGGGGCTACTTCAATAGGACACAAACCATAGCGATACAACTTGGAACTACATTATTGTGCCAAGTTTCAAAGAGCTAGCACAAACCGTGTTTGATTTAGAGTTCCAACTACATGTATCCATATAGGAGAAAACAGAGTGAAACCTAAACATGAAAACGGTTACTGCAAAGGAACGGTTTAACCTAGAAGAACGAAATTTGGTGAGCCAAGTGGGACTGGTGTCCTGATCATTACCTGCAAGTATCATCAAGATTGGGTGAAAAATTGTTTGCTGAGATTTCAGGAAACTCGTAGTTTTTTGGACGCTTGGCAAACCCTTTCAATGAAAGTGATTCTCGTCAGTCTCTGCTTGGGGCTACTTCCATAGGACACAAACCATAGCGATAGAACTTGGAACTACATTATTGTGCCAAGTTTCAAAGAGCTAGCACAAACCGTGTTTGATTTAGACTTCCAACTACATGTATCCATATAGGAGAAAACAGAGTGAAACCTAAATATGAAAACGGTTACTGCAAAGGAACGGTTTAACCTAGAAGAACGAAATTTGGTGAGCCAAGTGGGATTGGTGTACTGATCATTACCTGCAAGTGTCATCAAGATTGGGTGAAAAAATGTTTGCTGAGATTTCAGGAAACTCGTAGTTTTTTGGAAGCTTGGCAACCCATTTCAATGAAAGTGATTCTCGTCAGTCTCTGCTTGGGGCTACTTCCATAGGACAGAAACCATAGCGATAGAACTTGGAACTACATTATTGTGCCAAGTTTCAAAGAGCTAGCACAAACCGTGTTTGATTTAGAGTTCCAACTACATGTATGCATATACGAGAAACAGAGTGAAACCTAAACATGAAAACTGTTACTGCAAAGGAACGGTTTATCCGAGAAGAACGAAATTTGGTGAGCCAAGTGGGATTGGTGTACTGATCATTACCTGCAAGTGTCATCAAGATTGGGTGAAAAAATGTTCGCTGAGATTTCAGGAAACTCGTACTTTTTTGGAAGCTTGGCAACCCATTTCAATGAAAGTGATTCTCGTCAGTCTCTGCTTGGGGCTACTTCCATAGGACAAAGACCATAGCGATAGAACTTGGAACTACATTATTGTGCCAAGTTTCAAAGAGCTAGCACAAACCGTGTTTGATTTAGAGTTCCAACTACATGTATGCATATACGAGAAAACAGAGTGAAACCTAAACATGAAAACTGTTACTGCAAAGGAACGGTTTATCCGAGAAGAACGAAATTTGGTGAGCAAAGTGGGACTGGTGTACTGATGAATACCTGCAAGTATCATCAAGATTGGGTGAAAAAATGTTCGCTGAGATTTCAGGAAACTCGTAGTTTTTTGGAAGCTTGGCAACCCCTTCCAATGAATGTGATTCTCGTCAGTCTCTGCTTGGGGCTACTTCCATAGGACACAAACCATAGCGATATAACTTGGAACTACATTATTGTGCCAAGTTTCAAAGAGCTAGCACAAACCGTGTTTGATTTAGAGTTCCAACTACATGTATCCATATAAGAGAAAACAGAGTGAAACCTAAACATGAAAACGGTTACTACAAAGAAACGGTTTAACCTAGAAGAACGAAATTTGGTGAGCCAAGTGGGACTGGTGTACTGATCATTACCTGCAAGTATCATCAAGATTGGGTGAAAAAATGTTTGCTGAGATTTCAGGAAACTCGTAGTTTTTTGGAAGCTTGGCAACCCCTTCCAATGAAAGTGATTCTCGTCAGTCTCTGCTTGTGGCTACTTCAATAGGACACAAACCACAGTGATAGAACTTGGAACTACAGTATTGTGCCAAGTTTCAAAGAGCTAGCACAAACCGTGTTTGATTTAGAGTTCCAACTACATGTATGCATATACGAGAAAACAGAGTGAAACCTAAACATGAAAACTGTTACTGCAAAGGAACGGTTTAACCTAGAAGAAGGAAATTTGGTGAGCCAAGTGGGACTGGTGTACTGATGATTACCTGCAAGTATCATCAAGATTGGGTGAAAAAATGTTCGCTGAGATTTCAGGAAACTCGTAGTTTTTCGGAAGCTTGGCTACCCCTTCCAATGAATGTGATTCTCGTCAGTCTCTGCTTGGGGCTACTTCCATAGGACACAAAACATAGCGATAGAACTTGGAACTACATTATTGTGCCAAGTTTCAAAGAGCTAGCACAAACCGTGTTTCATTTAGAGTTCCAACTACATGTATCCATATAAGAGAAAACAGAGTGAAACCTAAACATGAAAACGGTTACTACAAAGAAACGGTTTAACCTAGAAGAACGAAATTTGGTGAGCCAAGTGGGAATGGTGTACTGATCATTACCTGCAAGTATCATCAAGATTGGGTGAAAAAATGTTTGCTGAGATTTCAGTAAACTCGTAGTTTTTTGGAAGCTTGGCAACCCCTTCCCATGAAAGTGATTCTCGTCAGTCTCTGCTTGGGCCTACTTCAATAGGGCACAAACCACAGTGATAGAACTTGGAACTACAGTATTGTGCCAAGTTTCAAAGAGCTAGCACAAACCGTGTTTGATTTAGAGTTCCAACTACATGTATCTATATAGGAGAAAACGAATGAAACCTAAACATGAAAACGGTTACTGCAAAGGAACGGTTTAAACTAGAAGAACGAAATTTGGTGAGCCAAGTGGGATTGGGGTACTGATCATTACCTGCCAGTACCATCAAGATTGGGTGAAAAAATATTTGCTGAGATTTCAGGAAATTCGTAGTTTTTTGGAAGCTTGGCAACCCCTTCCAATGAATGGGATTCTCGTCAGTCTCTGCTTGGGGCTACTTCAATAGGACACAAACCATAGCGATAGAATTTGGAACTACATTATTGTGCCAGGTTTCAAAGAGCTAGCACAAACCGTGTTTGATTTAGAGTTCAAACTACCTGTATCCATATAGGAGAAAACAGAGTGAAACCTAAAAATGAAAACGGTTACTGCAAAGGAACGGTTTAACCGAGAAGAACGAAATTTGGTGAGCTAAGTGGGATTGGTGTACAGATCATTAAACTGCAAGTATCATCGAGATTGGGTGAAAAAATGTTTGCTGAGATATCAGGAAACTCGTAGTTTTTGGAAGCTTGGCAACCCCTTCAAATGAATGTGATTCTCGTCAGTCTCTGCTTGGGGCTACTTCCATAGGACACAAAACATAGTGATAGAACTTGGAACTACATTATTGTGCCAAGTTTCAAAGAGCTAGCACAAACCGTGTTTGATTTAGAGTTCCAACTACATGTATCCATATAGGAGAAAACAGAGTGAAACCTAAACATGAAAACGGTTACTGCAAAGGAACGGTTTAACCGAGAAGAACGAAATTTGGTGAGCCAAGTGGGATTGGTGTACTGATCATTAACTGCAAGTATCATTGAGATTGGGTGAAAAAATGTTTGCTGAGATTGCAGGAAACTCGTAGTTTTTTGGAAGCTTGGCAACCCCTTCCAATGAATGTGATTCTCGTCAGTCTCTGCTTGGGGCTACTTCAATAGGACAGAAACCAAAGCGATAGAACTTGGAACTACATTATTGTGCCAAGTTTCAAAGAGCTAGCACAAACCGTGTTTGATTTAGAGTTCCAACTACATGTATCCATATAGGAGAAAACAGAGTGAAACCTAAACATGAAAACGGTTACTGCAAAGGAACGGTTTAACCTAGAAGAACGAAATTTGGTGAGCCAAGTGGATTGGTGTACTGATCATTACCTGCCAGTACCATCAAGATTGGGTGAAAAAATGTTTGCTGAGATTTCAGGAAATTCGTAGTTTTTTGGAAGCTTGGCAACCCCTTTCAATGAATGGGATTCTCGTCAGTCTCTGCTTGGGGCTACTTCCATAGGACACAAACCATAGCGATAGAACTTGGAACTACATTATTGTGCCAAGTTTCAAAGAGCTAGCACAAACCGTGTTTGATTTAGATTTCCAACTACATGTATCCATATAGGAGAATGAACAGAGTGAAACCTAAACATGAAAACGGTTACTGCAAAGGAACGGTTTAACCTAGAAGAACGAAATTTGGTGAGCCAAGTGGGATTGGTGTACTGATCATTACCTGCAAGTATCATCAAGATTGGGTGAATAAATGTTTGCTGAGATTTCAGGAAACTCGTAGTTTTTTTGGAAGCTTGGCAACCCACTCCAATGAATGTGATTCTCGTCAGTCTCTGCTTGGGGCTACTTCCATAGGACACAATCCATAGCGATAGAACTTGGAACAACATTATTGTGCCACGTTTCAAAGAGCTAGCACAAACCGTGTTTGATTTAGAGTTCCAACTACATGTATCCATATAGGAGAAAACAGAGTGAAACCTAAACATGAAATCGGTTACTGCAAAGGAACGGTGTAACCTAGAAGAACGAAATTTGGTGAGCCAAGTGGGATTGGTGTACTTACCATTACCTGCCAGTGTCATCAAGATTGGGTGAAAAAATGTGTGCTGAGATTTCAGGAAACTCGTAGTTTTTTGGAAGCTTGGCAACCCCTTTCAATGAACGTGATTCTCGTCAGTCTCTGCTTGGGGCTACTTCAATAGGACACAAACCATAGCGATAGAACTTGGAACTACATTATTGTGCCAAGTTTCAAAGAGCTAGCACAAACCGTGTTTGATTTAGAGTTCCAACTACATGTATACATATAGGAGAAAACAGAGTGAAACCTAAACATGAAAATGGTTACTACAAAAGAAAGGTTTAACCGAGAAGAACGAAATTTGGTGAGCCAAGTGGGATTGGTGTACTGATCATTACCTGCAAGTATCATCAATATTGGGTGAAAAAATGTTGCTGAGATTTCAGGAAATTCGTAGTTTTTTTGAAACTTGGCAACCCCTTTCAATGAAAGTGATTCTCGTCAGTCTCTGCTTGGGCCTACTTCAATAGGATACAAACCATAGTGATAGAACTTGGAACTACATTATTGTGCCAATTTATAAAGAACTGGCACAAACCGTGTTTGATTTAAAGTTCCAAATACATGTATCCATATAGGAGAAAACAGAGTGAAACCTTAACATGAAAACGGTTCCTGCAAAGGAACGGTTTAACCTAGAAGAACGAAATTTGGTGAGCCAAGTGGGAATGGTGTACTGATCATTACCTGCAAGTATCATCAAGATTGGGTGAAAAAATGTTTGCTGAGATTTCAGGAAATTCGTAATTTTTTGGAAGCTTGGCAACCCCTTTCAATGAATGTGATTCTCTTCAGTCTCTGCTTGGGGCTACTTCAATAGGACACAAACCATAGCGATAGAACTTGGAACTACATTATTGTGCCAAGTTTCAAAGAGCTAGCACAAACCGTGTTTGATTTAGAGTTCCAAATACATGTATCCATATAGGAGAAAACAGAGTGACCTAAACATGAAAACGGTTACTGCAAAGGAACGGTTTAACCTAGTAGAACGAAATTTGGTGAGCCAAGTGGGACTGGTGTTCTGATCATTACCTGCAAGTATCATCAAGTTTGGGTGAAAAAATGTTTGCTGAGATTTCAGGAAACTCGTAGTTTTTTGGAAGCTTGGCAACCCCTTTCAATGAAAGTGATTCTCGTCAGTCTCTGCTTGGGGCTACTTCAATAGGACACAAACCATAGCGATAGAACTTGGAACTACATTATTGTGCCAAGTTTCAAAGAGCTAACAAAAACCGTGTTTGATTTAGAGTTCCAACTACATGTATCCATATAGGAGAAAACAGAGTGAAACCTAAACATGAAAACGGTTACTGCAAAGGAACGGTTTAACCTAGTAGAACGAAATTTGGTGAGCCAAGTGGGACTGGTGTACTGATCATTACCTGCCATTACCATCAAGATTGGGTGAAAAAATGTTTGCTGAGATTTCAGGAAACTCGTAGTTTTTTGGAAGCTTGGCAACCCCCTCCAATGAATGTGATTCTCGTCAGTCTCTGCTTGGGGCTACTTCCATAGGACACAAATCATAGCGATAGAACTTGGAACTACATTATTGTGCCAAGTTTCAAAGAGCTAGCACAAACCGTGTTTGATTTCGAGTTCCAACTACATGTATCCATATAGGGGAAAACAGAGTGAAACCTAAACATGAAAACGGTTACTGCAAACGAACGGTTTAACCTAGAAGAACGAAATTTGGTGAGCCAAGTGGGATTGGTGTACTGATCATTACCTGCCAGTACCATCAAGATTGGGTGAAAAAATGTTTGCTGAGATTTCAGGAAATTCGAGTTTTTTGGAAGCTTGGCAACCCCTTTCAATGAATGGGATTCTCGTCAGTCTCTGCTTGGGCTACTTCCATAGGACACAAACCATAGCGATAGAACTTGGAACTACATTATTGTGCCAAGTTTCAAAGAGCTAGCACAAACCGTGTTTGATTTAGAGTTCCAACTACATGTATCCATATAGGAGAAAACAGAGTGAAACCTAAACATGAAAACGGTTACTGCAAAGGAACGGTTTAACCTAGAAGAACGAAATTTGGTGAGCTAAGTGGGAATGGTGTACTGATCATTACCTGCACGTATCATCAAGATTGGGTGAATAAATGTTTGCTGAGATTTCAGGAAACTCGTAGTTTTTTGGAAGCTTGGCAACCCACTCCAATGAATGTGATTCTCGTCAGTCTCTGCTTGGGGCTACTTCCATAGGACACAAACCATAGCGAAAGAACTTGGAACAACATTATTGTGCCACGTTTCAAAGAGCTAGCACAAACCATGTTTGATTTAGAGGTCCAACTACATGTATCCATATAGGAGAAAACAGAGTGAAACCTAAACATGAAAACGGTTACTGCAAAGGAACGGTGTAACCTAGAAGAACGAAATTTGGTGAGCCAAGTGGGATTGGTGTACTTATCATTACCTGCCAGTGTCATCAAGATTGGGTGAAAAAATGTTTGCAGAGATTTCAGGAAACTCACAGTTTTTTGGAAGCTTGGCAACCCCTTTCAAGGAATGTAATTCTCGTCAGTCTCTGCTTGGGGCTACTTCCATAGGACACAAACCATAGCGAGAGAACTTGGAACTACATTATTGTGCCAAGTTTCAAAGAGCTAGCACAAACCTTGTTTGATTTAGAGTTCCAACTACATGTATCTATATAGGAGAAAACCGAGTGAAACCTAAACACGAAAACGGTTACTGCAAAGGAACGGTTTAACCTAGAAGAACGAAATTTGGTGAGCCAAGTGGGATTGGTGTACTGATCATTACCTGCAAGTATCATCAAGATTGGGTGAAAAAATGTTGCTGAGATTTCAGGAAACTCGTAGTTTTTTGGGAGCTTGGCAACCCCTTTCAATGAAAGTGATTCTCGTCAGTCTCTGCTTGGGGCTACTTCCATAGGACACAACCCATCGCGATAGAACTTGGAACTACATTATTGTGCCAAGTTTCAAAGAGCTAGCACAAACCGTGTTTGATTTAGAGTTCCAACTACATGTATCCATATAGGAGAAAACAGAGTGAAACCTAAACATGAAAACGGTTACTGCAAAGGAACGGTGTAACCTAGAAGAACGAAATTTGGTGAGCCAAGTGGGATTGGTGTACTTATCATTACCTGCCAGTGTCATCAAGATTGGGTGAAAAAATGTGTGCTGAAATTTCAGGAAACTCGTAGTTTTTTGGAAGATTGGCAACCCCTTTCAATGAACGTGATTCTCGTCAGTCTCTGCTTGGGGCTACTTCAATAGGACACAAACCATAGCGATAGAACTTGGAACTACATTATTGTGCCAAGTTTCAAAGAGCTAGCACAAACCGTGTTTGATTTAGAGTTCCAACTACATGTATCCATATAGGAGAAAACAGAGTGAAACCTAAACATGAAAACGGTTACTACAAAGGAACGGTTTAACCTAGAAGAACGAAATTTGGTGAGCCAAGTGGGAATGGTGTACTGATCATTACCTGCAAGTATCATCAAGATTGGGTGAAAAAATGTTTGCTGAGATTTCAGGAAATTCGTAATTTTTTGGAAGCTTGGCAACCCCTTTCAATGAATGTGATTCTCTTCAGTCTCTGCTTGGGGCTACTTCAATAGGACACAAACCATAGCGATAAAACTTGGAACTACATTATTGTGCCAAGTTTCAAAGAGCTAGCACAAACCGTGTTTGATTTAGAGTTCCAAATACATGTATCCATATAGGAGAAAACAGAGTGACCTAAACATGAAAATGGTTACTGCAAAGGAACGGTTTAACCTAGTAGAACGAAATTTGGTGAGCCAAGTGGGACTGGTGTTCTGATCATTACCTGCAAGTATCATCAAGTTTGGGTGAAAAAATGTTTGCTGAGATTTCAGGAAACTCGTAGTTTTTTGGAAGCTTGGCAACCCCTTACAATGTAAGTGATTCTCGTCAGTCTCTGCCTGGGGCTACTTCAATAGGACACAAACCATAGCGATAGAACTTGGAACTACATTATTGTGCCAAGTTTCAAAGAGCTAACAAAAACCGTGTTTGATTTAGAGTTCCAACTACATGTATCCATATAGGAGAAAACAGAGTGAAACCTAAACATGAAAATGGTTACTGCAAAGGAACGGTTTAACATAGTAGAACGAAATTTGGTGAGCCAAGTGGGACTGGTGTACTGATCATTACCTGCCATTACCATCAAGATTGGGTGAAAAAATGTTTGCTGAGATTTCAGGAAACTCGTAGTTTTTTGGAAGCTTGGCAACCCCCTCCAATGAATGTGATTCTCGTCAGTCTCTGCTTGGGGCTACTTCCATAGGACACAAACCATAGCCATAGAACTTGGAACTACATTATTGTGCCAAGTTTCAAAGAGCTAGCACAAACCGTGTTTGATTTCGAGTTCCAACTACATGTATCCATATAGGAGAAAACAGAGTGAAACCTAAACATGAAAACGGTTACTGCAAACGAACGGTTTAACATAGAAGAACGAAATTTGATGAGCTAAGTGGGATTGGTGTACTGATCATTACCTGCCAGTACCATCAAGATTGGGTGAAAAAATGTTTGCTGAGATTTCAGGAAACTCGAGTTTTTTGGAAGCTTGGCAACCCCTTTCAATGAATGGGATTCTCGTCAGTCTCTGCTTGGGGCTACTTCCATAGGACACAAACGATAGCGATAGAACTTGGAACTACATTATTGTGCCAAGTTTCAAAGAGCTAGGACAAACCGTGTTTGATTTAGAGTTCCAACTACATGTATAAATATAGGAGAATGAACAGAGTGAAACCTAAACATGAAAACGGTTACTGCAAAGGAACGGTGTAACCTAGAAAAACGAAATTTGGTGAGCTAAGTGGGATTGGTGTACTGATCATTACCTGCCAGTACCATCAAGATTGGGTGAAAAAATGTTTGCTGAGATTTCAGGAAATTCGAGTTTTTTGGAAGCTTGGCAACCCCTTTCAATGAATGGGATTCTCGTCAGTCTCTGCTTGGGGCTACTTCCATAGGACACAAACGATAGCGATAGAACTTGGAACTACATTATTGTGCCAAGTTTCAAAGAGCTAGCACAAACCGTGTTTGATTTAGAGTTCCAACTACATATATCCATAAAGGAGAATGAACAGAGTGAAACCTAAACATGAAAACGGTTACTGCAAAGGAACGGTGTAACCTAGAAGAACGAAATTTGGTGAGCCAAGTGGGATTGGTGTACTGATCATTACCTGCAAGTATCATCAAGATTGGGTGAATAAATGTTTGCTGAAATTTCAGGAAACTCGTAGTTTTTGGAAGCTTGGCAACCCCTTTCAATAAAAGTGATTCTCGTCAGTCTCTGCTTGGGGCTACTTCCATAGGACACAAACCATAGTGATAGAACTTGGAACTACATTATTTTGCCAAGTTTCAAAGAGCTAGCACAAACCGTGTTTGATTTAGAGTTCCAACTACATGTATCCATATAGGAGAAAACAGAGTGAAACCTAAACATGAAAACGGTTACTGCAAAGGAACGGTTTAACCCAGAAGAACGAAATTTGGTGAGCCAAGTGGGATTGGTGTACTGATCATTACCTGCCAGTGTCATCAAGATTGGGTGAAAAAATGTTTGCTGAGATTTCAGGAAACTCGTAGTTTTTTGGTAGCTTGGGAACCCCTTTCAATGAAAGTGATTCTCGTCAGTCTCTGCTTGGGGCTACTTCCATAGGACACAAACCATAGCGATAGAACTTGGAACTACATTATTGTGCCAAGTTTCAAAGAGCTAGCACAAACCGTGTTTGGTTTAGAGTTCCAACTACATGTATCCATATAGGAGAAAACAGAGTGAAACCTAAACATGAAAACGGTTACTGCAAAGGAACGGTTTAACCTAGAAGAACGAAATTTGGTGAGCCAAGTGGGACTGGTTTACTGATCATTACCTGCAAGTATCATCAAGATTGGGTGAAAAAATGTTTGCTGCGATTTCAGGAAACTCGTAGTTTTTTGGAAGCTTGGCAACCCCCTCCAATGAATGTGATTCTCGTCAGTCTCTGCTTGGGGCTACTTCCATAGGACACAAACCATAGCGATAGAACTTGGAACAACATTATTGTGCCAAGTTTCAAAGAGCTAGCACAAACTGTGTTTGATTTAGAGGTCCAACTACATGTATCCATATAGGAGAAAACAGAGTGAAACCTAAACATGAAAACGGTTACTGCAAAAAAACGGTGTAACCTAGAAGAACGAAATTTGGTGAGCCAAGTGGGATTGGTGTACTTATCATTACCTGCCAGTGTCATCAAGATTGGGTGAAAAAATGTTTGCAGAGATTTCAGGAAACTCACAGTTTTTTGGAAGCTTGGCAACCCCTTCCAAGGAATGTAATTCTCGTCAGTCTCTGCTGGGGCTACTTCCATAGGACACAAACCATAGCGATAGAACTTGGAACTACATTATTGTGCCAAGTTTCAAAAGAGCTAGCACAAACCGTGTTTGATTTAGAGTTCCAACTACATGTATCTATATAGGAGAAAACCGAGTGAAACCTAAACACGAAAACGGTTACTGCAAAGGAACGGTTTAACCTAGAAGAACGAAATTTGGTGAGCCAAGTGGGATTGGTGTACTGATCATTACCTGCAAGTATCATCAAGATTGGGTGAAAAAATGTTTGCTGAGATTTCAGGAAACTCGTAGTTTTTTGGGAGCTTGGCAACCCCTTTCAATGAAAGTGATTCTCGTCAGTCTCTGCTTGGGGCTACTTCCATAGGACACAACCCATAGCGATAGAACTTGGAACTACATTATTGTGCCAAGTTTCAAAGAGCTAGCACAAACCGTGTTTGATTTAGAGTTCCAACTACATGTATCCATATAGGAGAAAACAGAGTGAAACCTAAACATGAAAACGGTTCCTGCAAAGGAACGGTTTAACCGAGAAGAACGAAATTTGGTGAGCCAAGTGGGACTGGTGTACTGATCATTACCTGCAAGTGTCATCAAGATTGGGTGAAAAAATGTTTGCTGAAATTTCAGGAAACTCGTAGTTTTTTGGAAGCTTGGTAACCCCTTTCAATGAAAGTGATTCTCGTCAGTCTCTGCTTGGGGCTACTTCCATAGGACACAACCATAGCGATAGAACTTGGAACTACATTATTGTGCCAAGTTCAAAGAGCTAGCACAAACCGTGTTTGAGTTAGAGTTCCAACTACATGTATCCATATAGGAGAAAACAGAGTGAAACCTAAACATGAAAACGGTTACTGCAAAGGAACGGTTTAACCGAGAAGAACGAAATTTGGTGATCCAAGAGGGACTGGTGTACTGATCATTACCTGCAAGTATCATCAAGATTGGGTGAAAAAATGTTTGCTGAGATTTCAGGAAACTCGTAGATTTTTGGAAGATTGGCAACCCCTTTCAATGAATGTGATTCTCGTCAGTCTCTGCTTGGGGCTACTAACATAGGACAGAAACCATAGCGAAAGAACTTGGAACTACTTATTGTGCCAAGTTTCAAAGAGATAGCACAAACCGAGTTTGATTTAGATTTCCAACTACATGTATCCATATAGAAGAAAACAGAGTGAAACCTAAACATGAAAACGGTTACTGCAAAGGAACGGTTTAACCTAGAAGAACGAAATTTGGTGAGCCAAGTGGGATTGGTGTACTGATCATTACATGCCAGTACCATCAAGATTGGGTGAAAAAATGTTTGCTGAGATTTCAGGAAATTCGTAGTTTTTTGGAAGCTTGGCAACCCCTTTCAATCAATGTGATTCTCGTCAGTCTCTGCTTGGGGCTACTTCAATAGGACACAAACCATAGCGATAGAACTTGGAACTACATTATTGTTCCAAGTTTTCAAAGAGCTAGCACAAACCGTGTTTGATTTAGAGTTCCAACTACATGTATCCATATAGGAGAAAACAGAGTGAAACCTAAACATGAAAACGGTTACTGCAAAGGAACAGTGTAACCTAGAAGAACGAAATTTGGTGAGCCAAGTGGGATTGGTGTACCTATCATTACCTGCAAGTGTCATCAAGTTTGGGTGAAAAAATGTTTGCTGAGATTTCAGGAAACTCGTAGTTTTTTGGAAGCTTGGCAACCCCTTTCAATGAAAGTGATTCTCGTCAGTCTCTGCTTGGGGCTACTTACATAGGACACGAACCATAGTGATAGAACTTGGAACTACATTATTGTGCCAAGTTTCAAAGAGCTAGCACAAACCGTGTTTGATTTAGAGTTCCAACTACATGTATCCATATAGGAGAAAACAGAGTGAAACATAAACATGAAAACGGTTACTGCAAAGGAACGGTTTAACCTAGAAGAACGAAATTTGATGAGCCAAGTGGGATTGGTGTACTGATCATTAACTGCAAGTATCATCGAGATTGGGTGAAAAAATGTTTGCTGAGATTTCAGGAAACTCGTAGTTTTTTGGAAACTTGGCAACCCCTTCCAATGAATGTGATTCTCGTCAGTCTCTGCTTGGGGCTACTTCAATAGGACACAAACCATTGCGATAGAACTTGGAACTTCATTATTGTGCCAGGTTTCAAAGAGCTAGCACAAACCGTGTTTGATTTAGAGTTCAAACTACATGTATCCATATAGGAGAAAACAGAGTGAAAGCTAAACATGAAAACGGTTACTGCAAAGGAACGGTTTTACCGAGAAGAACGAAATTGGTGAGCCAAGTGGGACTGGTGTACTGATGAATACCTGCAAGTATCATCAAGATTGGGTGAAAAAATGTTCGCTGAGATTTCAGGAAACTCGTAGTTTTTTGGAAGCTTGGCAACCCCTTCCAATGAATGTGATTCTCGTCAGTCTTTGCTTGGGGCTACTCCCATAGGACACAAAACATGGCGATAGAACTTGGAACTACATTATTGTGCCAAGTTTCAAAGAGCTAGCACAAACCATGTTTGATTTAGAGTTCCAACTACATGTATCCATATAAGAGAAAACAGAGTGAAACCTAAACATGAAAACGGTTACTACAAAGAAACGGTTTAACCTAGAAGAACGAAATTTGGTGAGCCAAGTTTGACTGGTGTACTGATCATTACCTGCAAGTATCATCAAGATTGGGTGAAAAAATGTTTGCTGAGATTTCAGTAAACTCGTAGTTTTTTGGAAGCTTGGCAACCCCTTCCAATGAAAGTGATTCTCGTCAGTCTCTGCTTGTGGCTACTTCAATAGGACACAAACCACAGTGATAGAACCTGGAACTACAGTATTGTGCCAAGTTTCAAAGAGCTACCACAAACCGTGTTTGATTTAGAGTTCCAACTACATGTATGCATATACGAGAAAACAGAGTGAAACCTAAACATGAAAACTGTTACTGCAAAGGAACGGTTTATCCGAGAAGAAGGAAATTTGGTGAGCCAAGTGGGACTGGTGTACTGATCATTACCTGCAAGTATCATCAAGATTGGGTGAAAAAATGTTCGCTGAGATTTCAGGAAACTCGTAGTTTTTTGGAAGCTTGGCAACCCCTTCCAATTAATGTGATTCTCGTCAGTCTCTGTTTGGGGCTACTTCCATAGGACACAAAACGTAGCGATAGAACTTGGAACTACATTATTGTGCCAAGTTTCAAAGAGCTAGCACAAACCGTGTTTGATTTAGAGTTCCAACTACATGTATCCATATAAGAGAAAACAGAGTGAAACCTAAACATGAAAACGGTTACTACAAAGAAACGGTTTAAACCTAGAAGAACGAAATTTGGTGAGCCAAGTGGGACTGGTGTACTGATCATTATCTGCAAGTATCATCAAGATTGGGTGAAAAAATGTTTGCTGAGATTTCAGTAAACTCGTAGTTTTTTGGAAGCTGGCAACCCCTTCCAATGAAAGTGATTCTCGTCAGTCTCTGCTTGGGGCTTCTTCAATAGGGCACAAACCACAGTGATAGAACTTGGAACTACAGTATTGTGCCAAGTTTCAAAGAGCTAGCACAAACCGTGTTTGATTTAGAGTTCCAACTACATGTATCCATATAGGAGAAAACAGAGTGAAACCTAAACATGAAAACTGTTACTGCAAAGGAACGGTTTAACCTTGAAGAACGAAATTTGGTGAGCCAAGTTTGATTGGTGTACTGATCATTACCTGCCTGGACCATCACGAGTCGGTGAAAAAATGTTTGCTGAGATTTCAGGAAATTCGTAGTTTTTTGGAAGCTTGGCAACCCCTTTCAATGAATGTGATTCTCGTCAGTCTCTGCTTGGGGCTACTTCAATAAGACAGAAACCATAGTGATAGAACTTGGAACTACATTATTGTGCCAAGTTTCAAAGTGCTAGCACAAACCGTGTTTGATTTAGAGTTCCAACTACATGTATCCATATAGGAGAAAACAGAGTGAAACCTAAACATGAAAACGGTTACTGCAAAGGAACATTTTAACCGAGAAGTACGAAATTTGGTGAGCCAAGTGGGACTAGTGTACTGATGATTACCTGCAAGTATCATCAAGATTGGGTGAAAAAATGTTTGCTGAGATTTCAGGAAATTCGTAGTTTTTTGGAAGCTTGGCAACCCCTTTCAATGAATGGGATTCTCGTCAGTCTCTGCTTGGGGCTACTTCAATAAGACACAAACCATAGTGTTAGAACTTGGAACTACATTATTGTGCCAAGTTTCAAAGAGCTAGCACAAACCGTGTTTGATTTAGAGTTCCAACTACATGTATCCATATAGGAGAAAACAGAGTGAAACCTAAACATGAAAACGGTTACTGCAAAGGAACGGTTTAACCGAGAAGTACGAAATTTGGTGAGCCAAGTGGGACTAGTGTACTGATGATTACCTGCAAGTATCATCAAGATTGGGTCAAAAAATGTTTGCTGAGATTTCAGGAAACTAGTAGTTTTTTGGAACTTTGGCAACCCCTTCCAATGAATGTGATTCTCGTCAGTCTCTGCTTGGGGCAACTTCAATAGGACACAAATCATAGCGATAGAACTTGGAACTACATTATTGTGCTAAGTTTCAAAGAGCTAGCACAAACCGTGTTTGATTTAGAGTTCCAACTACATGTATCCGTATAGGAGAAAACAGAGTGAAACCTAAACATGAAAACGGTTATTGCAAAGGAACGGTTAACCTAGAAGAACGAAATTTGGTGAGCCAAGTGGGATTGGGGTACTGATCATTACCTGCCAGTACCATTAAGATTGGGTGAAAAAATATTTGCTGAGATTTCAGGAAATTCGTAGTTTTTTGGAAGCTTGGCAACCCCTTCCAATGAATGGGATTCTCGTCAGTCTCTCCTTGGGGCTACTTCAATAGGACACAAACCATAGCGATAAAATTTGGAACTACATTATTGTGCCAGGTTTCAAAGAGCTAGCACAAACCGTGTTTGATTTAGAGTTCAAACTACATGTATCCATATAGGAGAAAACAGAGTGAAACCTAAAAATGAAAACGGTTACTGCAAAGGAACGGTTTAACCGAGAAGAACGAAATTTGGTGAGCCAAGTGAGATTGGTGTACTGATCATTAACTGCAAGTATCATCGAGATTGGGTGAAAAAATGTTTGCTGAGATTTCAGGAAACTCGTAGTTTTTTGGAAGCTTGGCAACCCCTTCAAATGAATGTGATTCTCGTCAGTCTCTGCTTGGGGCTACTTCAATAGGACACAAACCACAGCGATAGAACTTGGAACTACATTATTGTGCCAAGTTTCAAAGAGCTAGCACAAAACGTGTTTGATTTAGAGTTCCAACTACATGTATCCATATAGGAGAAAACAGAGTGAAACCTAAACATGAAAACGGTTACTGCAAAGGAACGGTTTAACCGAGAAGAACGAAATTTGGTGAGCCAAGTTGGATTGGTGTACTGATCATTAACTGCAAGTATCATCAAGATTGGGTGAAAACATGTTTGCTGAGATTTCAGGAAACTCGTAGTTTTTTGGAAGCTTCGCAACCCCTTTCAATGAAAGTGATTCTCGTCGGTCTCTGCTTGGGGGCTACTTCCATAGGACACAAACCATTGCGATAGAACTTGGAACTACATTATTGTGCCAGGTTTCAAAGAGCAAGAACAAACCGTGTTTGATTTAGAGTTCCAACTACATGTATCCATATAGGAGAAAACAGAGTGAAACCTAAACATGAAAACGGTTACTGCAAAGGAACGGTTTAACCTAGAAGAACGAATTTGGTGAGCCAAGTGGGATTGGTGTACTGATCATTAACTGCAAGTATCATTGAGATTGGGTGAAAAAATGTTTGCTGAGATTGCAGGAAACTCGTAGTCTTTTGGAAGCTTGGCAACCCCTTCCAATGAATGTGATTCTCGTCAGTCTCTGCTTGGGGCTACTTCAATAGGACACAAACCAAAGCGATAGAACTTGGAACTACATTATTGTGCCAAGTTTCAAAGAGCTAGCACAAACCGTGTTTGATTTAGAGTTCCAACTACATGTATCCATATAGGAGAAAACAGAGTGAAACCTAAACATGAAAACGGTTACTGCAAAGGAACGGTTTAACCTAGAAGAACGAAATTTGATGAGCCAAGTGGGATTGGTGTACTGATGATTACCTGCAAGTATCATCAAGATTGGGTGAAAAAATGTTTGCTGAGATTTCAAGAAACTCGTAGTTTTTTGGAAGCTTGGCAACCCCTTTCAATGAAAGTGATTCTCGTCAGTCTCTGCTTGGGGCTACTTCCATAGGACACGAACCATAGCAATAGAATTTGGAACTACATTATTGTGCCAAGTTTCAAAGAGCTAGCACAAACCGTGTTTGATTTAGAGTTCCAACTACATGTATCCATATAGGAGAAAACAGAGTGAAACCTAAACATGAAAACTGTTACTGCAAAGGAACGGATTAACCTAGAAGAACGAAATTTGGTGAGCCAAGTGGGATTGGGGTACTGATCATTACCTGCCAGTACCATCAAGATTGGGTGAAAAAATGTTTGCTGAGATTTCAGGAAATTCGTAGTTTTTTGGAAGCTTCCAACCCCTTTCAATGAATGGGATTCTTGTCAGTCTCTGCTTGGGGCTACTTCAATAAGACAGAAACCATAGTGATAGAACTTGGAACTACATTATTGTGCCAAGTTTCAAAGAGCTAGCACAAACCGTGTTTGATTTAGAGTTCCAACTACATGTATCCATATAGGAGAAAACAGAGTGAAACCTAAACATGAAAACGGTTACTGCAAAGGAACGGTTTAACCGAGAAGTACGAAATTTGGTGAGCTAAGTGGGATTGGTGTACTGATCATTACCTGCAAGTATCATCAAGAATGGGTGAAAAATGTTTGCTGAGATTTCAGGAAACTCGTAGTTTTTTGGAAGCTTGGCAACCCCTTTCAATGAAAGTGATTCTCGTCGGTCTCTGCTTGGGGCTACTTCCATAGGACACAAACCATAGTGATAGAACTTGGAACTACATTATTGTGCCAAGTTTCAAAGAGCTAGCACAAACCGTGTTTGATTTAGAGTTCCAACTACATGTATCCATATAGGAGAAAACAGAGTGAAACCTAAACATGAAAACGGTTACTGCAAAGGAACGGTTTAACCGAGAAGAACGAAATTTGGTGAGCCAAGTGGGATTGGTGTACTGATCATTAACTGCAAGTATCATCAAGATTGGGTGAAAACATGTTTGCTGAGATTTCAGGAAACTCGTAGTTTTTTGGAAGCTTGGCAACCCCTTTCAATGAAAGTGATTCTCGTCAGTCTCTGCTTGGGGCTACTTCCATAGGACACAAACCATAGCGATAGAACTTGGAACTACATTATTGTGCCAAGTTTCAAAGAGCTAGCACAAACCGTGTTTGATTTAGAGTTCCAACTACATGTATCCATATAGGAGAAAACAGAGTGAAACCTAAACATGAAAACGGTTACTGCAAAGGAACGGTTTAACCTAGAAGAACGAAATTTGGTGAGCCAAGTGGGATTGGTGTACTGATCATTAACTGCAAGTATCATCAAGATTGGGTGAAAAAATGTTTGCTGAGATTTCAGGAAACTCGTAGTCTTTTGGAAGCTTGGCAACCCCTTTCAATGAAAGTGATTCTCGTCGGTCTCTGCTTGGGGCTACTTCCATAGGACACAAACCATAGCGATAGAACTTGGAACTACATTATTGTGCCAAGTTTCAAAGAGCTAGCACAAACCGTGTTTGATTTAGAGTTCCAACTACATGTATCCATATAGGAGAAAACAGAGTGAAACCTAAACATGAAAACGGTTACTGCAAAGGAACGGTTTAACCTAGAAGAACGAAATTTGGTGAGCCAAGTGGGATTGGTGTACTGATCATTACCTGCAAGTATCATCAAGATTGGGTGAAAAAATGTTTGCTGAGATTTCAGGAAACTCGTAGTTTTTTGGAAGCTTGGCAACCCCTTCCAATGAAAGTGATTCTCGTCAGTCTCTGCTTGGGGCTACTTCCATAGGACACAAACCATAGCGATAGAACTTGGAACTACATTATTGTGCCAAGTTTCAAAGAGCTAGCACAAACCGTGTTTGATTTAGAGTTCCAACTACATGTATCCATATAGGAGAAAACAGAGTGAAACCTAAACATGAAAACGGTTACTGCAAAGGAACGGTTTAACCTAGAAGAACGAAATTTGGTGAGCCAAGTGGGATTGGTGTACTGATCATTACCTGCAAGTATCATCAAGATTGGGTGAAAAAATGTTTGCTGAGATTTCAGGAAACTCGTAGTTTTTTGGAAGCTTGGCAACCCCTTTCAATGAAAGTGATTCTCGTCAGTCTCTGCTTGGGGCTACTTCCATAGGACACAAACCATAGCGATAGAACTTGGAACTACATTATTGTGCCAAGTTTCAAAGAGCTAGCACAAACCGTGTTTGATTTAGAGTTCCAACTACATGTATCCATATAGGAGAAAACAGAGTGAAACCTAAACATGAAAACGGTTACTGCAAAGGAACGGTTTAACCTAGAAGAACGAAATTTGGTGAGCCAAGTGGGATTGGTGTACTGATCATTACCTGCAAGTATCATCAAGATTGGGTGAAAAAATGTTTGCTGAGATTTCAGGAAACTCGTAGTTTTTTGGAAGCTTGGCAACCCCTTTCAATGAATGTGATTCTCGTCAGTCTCTGCTTGGGGCTACTTCCATAGGACACAAACCATAGCGATAGAACTTGGAACTACATTATTGTGCCAAGTTTCAAAGAGCTAGCACAAACCGTGTTTTATTTAGAGTTCCAAATACATGTATCCATATAGGAGAAAACAGAGAGAAACCTAAACATGAAAACGGTTACTGCAAAGGAACGTTTTAACCGAGAAGAACGAAATTTGGTGAGCCAAGTGAGACTAGTGTACTGATCATTACCTGCGAGTATCATCAAGATTGGGTGAAAAAAATGTTTGCTGAGATTTCAGGAAGCTGGTAGTTTTTTGGAAGATTGGCAACCCCTTCCAATGAATGTGATTCTCGTCAGTCTCTGCTTGGGGCTACTTCAATAGGACACAAACCACAGCGATAGAACTTGGAACTACATTATTGTGCCAAGTTTCAAAGAGCTAGCACAAACCGTGTTTGATTTAGAGTTCCAACTACATGTATCCATATAGGAGAAAACAGAGTGAAACCTAAACATGAAAACGGTTACTGCAAAGGAACGGTTTAACCTAGAAGAACGAAATTTGGTGATCCAAGTGGGACTGGTGTACTGATCATTAGTTGCAAGTATCATCAAGATTGGGTGAAAAAATGTTTGCTGAGATTGCAGGAAACTCGTAGTTTTTTGGAAGCTTGGCAACCCCTTTCAATGAAAGTGATTCTCGTAAGTCTCTGCTTGGGGCTACTTCCATAGGACACAAACCATAGCGATAGAACTTGGAACTACATTACTGTGCCAAGTTTCAAAGAGCTAGCACAAACCGTGTTTGATTTAGAGTTCCAACTACATGTATCCATATAGGAGAAAACAGAGTGAAACCTAAACATGAAAACGGTTACTGCAAAGGAGCAGTGTAACCTAGAAGAACGAAATTTGGTGAGCCAAGTGGGATTGGTGTACTGATCATTACCTGCAAGTATCATCAAGATTGGGTGAAAAAATGTTTGCTGAGATTTCAGGAAACTCGTAGTGTTTTGGAAGCTTGGCAACCCCTTTCAATGAAAGTGATTCTCGTCGGTCTCTGCTTGGGGCTACTTCCATAGGACACAAACCATAGCGATAGAACTTGGATCTACATTATTGTGCCACGTTTCAAAGAGCTAGCACAAACCGTGTTTGATTTAGAGTTCCAACTACATGTATCCATATAGGAGAAAACAGAGTGAAACCTAAACATGAAAACGGTTAGTGCAAAGGAACAGTGTTACCTAGAAGAACGAAATTTGGTGAGCCCAGTGGGATTGGTGTACTGATCATTACCTGCAAGTATCATCAAGATTGGGTGAAAAAATGTTTGCTGAGATTTCAGGAAACTCGTAGTTTTTTGGAAGCTTGGCAACCCCTTCCAATGAAAGTGATTCTCGTCAGTCTCTGCTTGGGGCTACTTCCATAGGACACAAACCATAGCGATAGAACTTGGAACTACATTATTGTGCCAAGTTTCAAAGAGCTAGCACAAACCGTGTTTGATTTAGAGTTCCAACTACATGTATCCATATAGGAGAAAACAGAGTGAAACCTAAACATGAAAACGGTTACTGCAAAGGAACAGTGTAACCTAGAAGAACGAAATTTGGTGAGCCAAGTGGGATTGGTGTACTTATCATTACCTGCAAGTGTCATCAAGATTGGGTGAAAAAATGTTTGGTGAAATTTCAGGAAACTCGTAGTTTTTTGGAAGCTTGGCAACCCCTTTCAATGAAAGTGATTCTCGTCAGTCTCTGTTTGGGGCTACTTCCATAGGACACAAACCATAGCGATAGAACTTGGAACTACATTATTGTGCCAAGTTTCAAAGAGCTAGCACAAACCGTGTTTGATTTAGAGTTCCAACTACATGTATCCATATAGGAGAAAACAGAGTGAAACCTAAACATGAAAACGGTTACTGCAAAGGAACGGTTTAACCTAGAAGAACGAAATTTGATGAGCCAAGTGGGATTGGTGTACTGATCATTACCTGCAAGTATCCTCAAGATTGGGTGAAAAAATGTTTGCTGAGATTTCAGGAAACTCGTAGTTTTTTGGAAGCTTGGCAACCCCTTCCAATGAATGTGATTCTCGTCAGTCTCAGCTTGGGGCTACTTCCATAGGACACAAACCATAGCGATAGAATTTGGAACTACATTATTGTGCCAAGTTTCAAAGAGCTAGCACAAACCGTGTTTTATTTAGAGTTCCAAATACATGTATCCATATAGGAGAAAACAGAGAGAAACCTAAACATGAAAACGGTTACTGCAAAGGAACGTTTTAACCGAGAAGAACGAAATTTGGTGAGCCAAGTGAGACTGGTGTACTGATCATTACCTGCGAGTATCATCAAGATTGGGTGAAAAAAATGTTTGCTGAGATTTCAGGAAGCTGGTAGTTTTTTGGAAGATTGGCAACCCCTTCCAATGAATGTGATTCTCGTCAGTCTCTGCTTGGGGCTACTTCAATAGGACACAAACCACAGCGATAGAACTTGGAACTACATTATTGTGCCAAGTTTCAAAGAGCTAGCACAAACCGTGTTTGATTTAGAGTTCCAACTACATGTATCCATATAGGAGAAAACAGAGTGAAACCTAAACATGAAAACAGTTACTGCAAAGGAACGGTTTAACCTAGAAGAACGAAATTTGGTGATCCAAGTGGGACTGGTGTACTGATCATTAGTTGCAAGTATCATCAAGATTGGGTGAAAAAATGTTTGCTGAGATTGCAGGAAACTCGTAGTTTTTTGGAAGCTTGGCAACCCCTTTCAATGAAAGTGATTCTCGTAAGTCTCTGCTTGGGGCTACTTCCATAGGACACAAACCATAGCGATAGAACTTGGAACTACATTACTGTGCCAAGTTTCAAAGAGCTAGCACAAACCGTGTTTGATTTAGAGTTCCAACTACATGTATCCATATAGGAGAAAACAGAGTGAAACCTAAACATGAAAACGGTTACTGCAAAGGAGCAGTGTAACCTAGAAGAACGAAATTTGGTGAGCCAAGTGGGATTGGTGTACTTATCATTACCTGCAAGTGTCATCAAGATTGGGTGAAAAAATGTTTGGTGAAATTTCAGGAAACTCGTAGTTTTTTGGAAGCTTGGCAACCCCTTTCAATGAAAGTGATTCTCGTCAGTCTCTGTTTGGGGCTACTTCCATAGGACACAAACCATAGCGATAGAACTTGGAACTACATTATTGTGCCAAGTTTCAAAGAGCTAGCACAAACCGTGTTTGATTTAGAGTTCCAACTACATGTATCCATATAGGAGAAAACAGAGTGAAACCTAAACATGAAAACGGTTACTGCAAAGGAACGGTTTAACCTAGAAGAACGAAATTTGATGAGCCAAGTGGGATTGGTGTACTGATCATTACCTGCAAGTATCCTCAAGATTGGGTGAAAAAATGTTTGCTGAGATTTCAGGAAACTCGTAGTTTTTTGGAAGCTTGGCAACCCCTTCCAATGAATGTGATTCTCGTCAGTCTCAGCTTGGGGCTACTTCCATAGGACACAAACCATAGCGATAGAATTTGGAACTACATTATTGTGCCAAGTTTCAAAGAGCTAGCACAAACCGTGTTTGATTTAGAGTTCCAAATACATGTATCCATATAGGAGAAAACAGAGAGAAACCTAAACATGAAAACGGTTACTGCAAAGGAACGTTTTAACCGAGAAGAACGAAATTTGGTGAGCCAAGTGAGACTGGTGTACTGATCATTACCTGCGAGTATCATCAAGATTGGGTGAAAAAAATGTTTGCTGAGATTTCAGGAAACTGGTAGTTTTTTGGAAGATTGGCAACCCCTTCCAATGAATGTGATTCTCGTCAGTCTCTGCTTGGGGCTACTTCAATAGGACACAAACCACAGCGATAGAACTTGGAACTACATTATTGTGCCAAGTTTCAAAGAGCTAGCACAAACCGTGTTTGATTTAGAGTTCCAACTACATGTATCCATATAGGAGAAAACAGAGTGAAACCTAAACATGAAAACGGTTACTGCAAAGGAACGGTTTAACCTAGAAGAACGAAATTTGGTGATCCAAGTGGGACTGGTGTACTGATCATTAGTTGCAAGTATCATCAAGATTGGGTGAAAAAATGTTTGCTGAGATTGCAGGAAACTCGTAGTTTTTTGGAAGCTTGGCAACCCCTTCCAATGAATGTGATTCTCGTCAGTCTCTGCTTGGGGCTACTTCAATAGGACACAAACCATAGCGATAGAACTTGGAACTAGATTATTGTGCCAAGTTTCAAAGAGATAGCACAAACCGAGTTTGATTTCGAGTTACAACTACATGTATCCATATAGGAGAAAACAGAGTGAAACCTAAACATGAATACGGTTACTGCAAAGGAACGGTTTAACCGAGAAAAACGAAATTTGGTGAGCCAAGTGGGACTGGTGTACTGATCATTACCTGCAAGTATCATCAAGATTGGGTGAAAACATGTTTGCTGAGATTTCAGAAAACTCGTAGTTTTTTGGAAGCTTGGCAACCCCTTTCAATGAAAGTGATTCTCTTCGGTCTCTGCTTGGGGCTACTTCCATAAGACACAAACCATAGCGATAGATCTTGGAACTACATTATTGTGCCAAGTTTCAAAGAGCTAGCACAAACCGTGTTTGATTTAGAGTTCAAACTACATGTATCCATATAAGAGAAAACAGAGTGAAACCTAAACATGAAAACGGTTACTGCAAAGGAACAGTGTTACCTAGAAGAACGAAATTTGGTGAGCCCAGTGGGATTGGTGTACTGATCATTACCTGCAAGTATCATCAAGATTGGGTGAAAAAATGTTTGCTGAGATTTCAGGAAACTCGTAGTTTTTTGGAAGCTTGGCAACCCCTTCCAATGAAAGTGATTCTCGTCAGTCTCTGCTTGGGGCTACTTCAATAGGACACAAACCACAGCGATAGAACTCGGAACTACATTATTGTGCCAAGTTTCAAAGAGCTAGCACAAACCGTGTTTGATTTAGAGTTCAAACTACATGTATCCATATAGGAGAAAACAGAGTGAAACCTAAACATGAAAACGGTTACTGTAAAGGAACGGTTTAACCTAGAAGAACGAAATTTGGTGAGCCAAGTGGGATTGGTGTACTGATCATTACCTGCAAGTATCATCAAGATTGGGAGAAAACATGTTTGCTGAGATTTCAGGAAACTCGTAGTTTTTTGGAAGGTTGGCAACCCCTTTCAATGAAAGTGATTCTCGTCGGTCTCTGATTGGGGCTACTTCCATAGGACACAAACCATAGCGATAGAACTTGGAACTACATTATTGTGCCAAGTTTCAAAGAGCTAGCACAAACCGTGTTTGATTTAGAGTTCCAACTACAAGTATCCATATAGGAGAAAACAGAGTGAAACCTAAACATGAAAACGGATACTGCAAAGGAACGGTGTAACCTAGAAGAACGAAATTTGGTGAGCCAAGTGGGATTGGTGTACTGATCATTACCTGCAAGTATCATCAAGATTGGGTGAAAAAATGTTTGCTGAGATTTCAGGAAACTCGTAGTATTTTGGAAGCTTGGCAACCCCTTTCAAAGAAAGTGATTCTCGTCAGTCTCTGCTTGGGCCTACTTCAATAGGACACAAACCATAGCGATAGAACTTGGAACTACATTATTGTGCCAAGTTTCAAAGAGCTAGAACAAACCGTGTTTGATTTAGAGTTCCAACTACATGTATCCATATAGGAGAAAACAGAGTGAAACCTAAACATGAAAACGGTTACTGCAAGAGAACGGTTTAACCTAGAAGAACGAAATTTGGTGAGCCAAGTGGGATTGGTGTACTGATCATTACCTGCAAGTATCATCAAGATTGGGTGAAAACATGTTTGCTGAGATTTCAGGAAACTCGTAGTTTTTTGGAAGCTTGGCAACCCCTTTCAATGAAAGTGATTCTCGTCGGTCTCTGCTTGCGGCTACTTCCATAAGACACAAACCATAGCGATAGATCTTGGAACTACATTATTGTGCCAAGTTTCAAAGAGCTAGCACAAACCGTGTTTGATTTAGAGTTCAAACTACATGTATCCATATAGGAGAAAACAGGGTGAAACCTAAACATGAAAACGGTTACTGCAAAGGAACGGTTTAACCTAGAAGAACGAAATTTGGTGAGCCAAGTTGGATTGGTGTACCGATAATTACCTGCAAGTATCATCAAGATTGGGTGAAAAAATGTTTGCTGAGATTTCAGGAAACTCGTAGTTTTTTGGAAGCTTGGCAACCCCTTTCAATGAAAGTGATTCTCGTCGGTCTCTGCTTGGGGCTACTTCCATAGGACACAAACCATAGCGATAGAACTTGGAACTACATTATTGTGCCAAGTTTCAAAGAGCTAGCACAAACCGTGTTTGATTTAGAGTTCCAACTACATGTATCCATATAGGAGAAAACAGAGTGAAACCTAAACATGAAAACGGTTACTGCAAAGGAACGGTTTAACTGAGAAGAACGAAATTTGGTGAGCCCAGTGGGATTGGTGTACTTATCATTACCTGCAAGTGTCATCAAGATTGGGTGAAAAAATGTTTGGTGAAATTTCAGGAAACTCGTAGTTTTTTGGAAGCTTGGCAACCCCTTTCAATGAAAGTGATTCTCGTCAGTCTCTGCTTGGGGCTACTTCCATAGAACACAAACCATAGAGATAGAACTTGGAACTACATTATTGTGACAAGTTTCAAAGAGCTAGCACAAACCGTGTTTGATTTAGAGTTCCAACTACATGTATCCATATAGGAGAAAACAGAGTGAAACCTAAACATGAAAACGGTTACTGCAAAGGAACAGTGTAACCTAGAAGAATGAAATTTGGTGAGCCAAGTGGGATTGGTGTACTTATCATTACCTGCAAGTGTCATCAAGATTGGGTGAAAAAATGTTTGCTGAAATTTCAGGAAACTCGTAGTTTTTTGGAAGCTTGAAAACCCTTTCAATGAAAGTGATTCTCGTCAGTCTCTGCTTGGGGCTACTTCAATAGGACACAAACCACAGCGATAGAACTCGGAACTACATTATTGTGCCAAGTTTCAAAGAGCTAGCACAAACCGTGCTTCATTTAGAGTTCCAACTACATGTATCCATATAGGAGAAAACAGAGTGAAACCTAAACATGAAAACGGTTACTGCAAAGGAACGGTTTAACCGAGAAGAACGAAATTTGGTGAGCCAAGTGGGACTGGTGTACTGATGATTCCCTGCAAGTATCATCAAGACTGGGTGAAAAAATGTTTGCTGAGATTTCAGGAAACTCGTAGTTTTTTGGAAGCTTGGCAACCCCTTCCAATGAATGTGATTCTCGTCAGTCTCTGCTTGGGGCTACTTCAATAGGACACAAACCATAGCGATAGAACTTGGAACTACATTATTGTGCCAAGTTTCAAAGAGCTAACAGAAACCGTGTTTGATTTAGAGTTCCAACTACATGTATCCATATAGGAGAAAACAGAGTGAAACCTAAACATGAAAACGGTTACTGCAAAGGAACGGTGTAACCTAGAAGAACGAAATTTGGTGATCCAAGTGGGACTGGTGTACTGATCATTACCTGCAAGTATCATCAAGATTGGGTGAAAAAATGTTTGCTGAGATTTCAGGAAACTCGTAGTTTTTTGGAAGATTGGCAACCCCTTTCAATGAATGTGATTCTCGTCAGTCTCTGCTTGGGGCTACTTCCATAGGACACAAACCATAGCGATAGAACTTGGAACTACATTACTGTGCCAAGTTTCAAAGAGCTAGCACAAACCGTGTTTGATTTAGAGTTCCAAGTACATGTATCCATATAGGAGAAAACAGAGTGAAACCTAAACATGAAAACGGTTACTGCAAAGGAGCAGTGTAACCTAGAAGAACGAAATTTGGTGAGCCCAGTGGGATTGGTGTACTGATGATTACCTGCAAGTATCATCAAGATTGGGTGAAAAAATGTTTGCTGAGATTTCAGGAAACTCGTAGTTTTTTGGAAGCTTGGGAACCCCTTTCAATGAAAGTGATTCTCGTCAGTCTCTGCTTGGGGCTACTTCCATAGGACACAAACCATAGCGAAAGAACTTGGAACTACATTATTGTGCCAAGTTTCAAAGAGCTAGCACAAACCGTGTTTGATTTAGAGTTCCAACTACATGTATCCATATAGGAGAAAACAGAGTGAAACCTAAACATGAAAACGGTTACTGCAAAGGAACGGTTTAACCGAGAAGAACGAAATTTGGTGAGCCAAGTGGGACTGGTGTACTGATGATTACCTGCAAGTATCATCAAGATTGGGTGAAAAAATGTTTGCTGAGATTTCAGGAAACTCGTAGTTTTTTGGAAGACTGGCAACCCCTTCCAATGAATGTAATTCTCGTCAGTCTCTGCTTGGGGCTACTTCAATAGGACACAAACCACAGCGATAGAACTTGGAACTACATTATTGTGCCAAGTTTCAAAGAGCTAGCCCAAACCGTGTTTGATTTAGAGTTCCAACTACATGTATCCATATAGGAGAAAACAGAGTGAAACCTAAACATGAAAACAGTTACTGCAAAGGAACGGTTTAACCGAGAAGAACGAAATTTGGTGAGCCAAGTGGGATTGGTGTACTGATCATTACCTGCAAGTATCATCAAGATTGGGTGAAAACATGTTTGCTGAGATTTCAGGAAACTCGTAGTTTTTTGGAAGCTTGGCAACCCCTTTCAATGAAAGTGATTCTCGTCGGTCTCTGCTTGGGGCTACTTCCATAGGACACAAACCATAGCGATAGAACTTGGAACTACATTATTGTGCCAAGTTTCAAAGAGCTAGCACAAACCGTGTTTGATTTAGAGTTCCAACTATATGTATCCATATAGGAGAAAACAGAGTGAAACCTAAACATGAAAACGGTTACTGCAAAGGAACGGTTTAACCGAGAAGAACGAAATTTGGTGAGCCAAGTGGGACTGGTGTACTGATGATTTCCTGCAAGTATCATCAAGATTGGGTGAAAAAATGTTTGCTGAGATTTCAGGAAACTGGTAGTTTTTTGGAAGATTGCCAACCCCTTCCAATGAATGTGATTCTCGTCAGTCTCTGCTTGGGGCTACTTCAATAGGACAGAAACCATAGCGATAGAACTTGGAACTACATTATTGTGCCAAGATTCAAAGAGCTAGCACAAACCGTGTTTGATTTTGAGTTACAACTACATGTATCCATATAGGAGAAAACAGAGTGAAACCTAAACATGAAAACGGTTACTGCAAAGGAGCAGTGTAACCTAGAAGAACGAAATTTGGTGAGCCAAGTGGGATTGGTGTACTGATCATTACCTGCAAGTATCATCAAGATTGGGTGAAAAAATGTTTGCTGAGATTTCAGGAAACTCGTAGTGTTTTGGAAGCTTGGCAACCCCTTTCAATGAAAGTGATTCTCGTCGGTCTCTGCTTGGGGCTACTTCCATAGGACACAAACCATAGCGATAGAACTTGCAACTACATTATTGTGCCAAGTTTCAAATAGCTAGCACAAACCGTGTTTGATTTAGAGTTCCAACTACATGTATCCATATAGGAGAAAACAGAGTGAAACCTAAACATGAAAACGGTTACTGCAAACGAACGGTTTAACCTAGAAGAACGAAATTTGGTGAGCCAAGTGGGATTGGTGTACTGATCATTACCTGCAAGTATCATCAAGATTGGGTGAAAACATGTTTGCTGAGATTTCAGGAAACTCGTAGTTTTTCGGAATGTTGGCAACCCCTTTCAATGAAAGTGATTCTCGTCAGTCTCTACTTGGGGCTACTTCAATAGGACACAAACCATAGCGATAGAACTTGGAACTATATTATTGTGCCAACTTTCAAAGAGCTAACAGAAACCGTGTTTGATTTAGAGTTCCAACTACATGTATCCATATAGGAGAAAACAGAGTGAAACCTAAACATGAAAACGGTTACTGCAAAGGAACGGTTTAACCTAGAAGAACGAAATTTGGTGAGCCAAGTGGGATTGGTGTACTGATCATTACCTGCAAGTATCATGAAGAATGGGTGAAAAAATGTTTGCTGAGATTTCAGGAAACTCGTAGTTTTTTGGAAGCTTGGCAACCCCTTTCAATGAAAGTGATTCTCGACGGTCTCTGCTTGGGGCTACTTCCATAGGACACAAACCATAGCGATTGAACTTGGAACTACATTATTGTGCCAAGTTTCAAAGAGCTAGCACAAACCGTGTTTGATTTAGAGTTCCAACTACATGTATCCATATAGGAGAAAACAGAGTGAAACCTAAACATGAAAACGGTTACTGCAAAGGAACGGTTTAACCTAGAAGAACGAAATTTGGTGAGTCATGTGGGATTGGTGTACTGATCATTACCTGCAAGTATCATCAAGATTGGGTGAAAAGATGTTTGCTGAGATTTCAGGAAACTCGTAGTTTTTTGGAAGCTTGGCAACCCCTTTCAATGAAAGTGATTCTCGTCAGTCTCTGCTTGGGGCTACTTCCATAGGACACAAACCATAGCGATAGAACTTGGAACTACATTATTGTGCCAAGTTTCAAAGAGCTAGCACAAACCGTGCTTCATTTAGAGTTCCAACTACATGTATCCATATAGGAGAAAACAGAGTGAAACCTAAACATGAAAACGGTTACTGCAAAGGAACGGTTTAACCTAGAAGAACGAAATTTGGTGAGCCAAGTGGGATTGGTGTACTGATCATTACCTGCAAGTATCATCAAGATTGGGAGAAAACATGTTTGCTGAGATTTCAGGAAACTCGTAGTTTTTTGGAAGCTTGGCAACCCCTTTCAATGAAAGTGATTCCCGTCGGTCTCTGCTTGGGGCTACTTCCATAGGACACAAACCATAGCGATAGAACTTGGAACTACATTATTGTGCCAAGTTTCAAAGAGCTAGCACAAACCGTGTTTGATTTAGAGTTCAAACTACATGTATCCATATAGGAGAAAACAGAGTGAAACCTAAACATGAAAACGGTTACTGCAAAGGAAAGGTTTAACTGAGAAGAACGAAATTTGGTGAGCCCAGTGGGATTGGTGTACTTATCATTACCTGCAAGTGTCATCAAGATTCGGTGAAAAAATGTTTGGTGAAATTTCAGGAAACTCGTAGTTTTTTGGAAGCTTGGCAACCCCTTTCAATGAAAGTGATTCTCGTCAGTCTCTGCTTGGGGCTACTTCCATAGGACACAAACCATAGCGATAGAACTTGGAACTACATTATTGTGCCAAGTTTCAAAGAGCTAGCACAAACCGTGTTTGATTTAGAGTTCCAACTACATGTATCCATATACGAGAAAACAGAGTGAAACCTAAACATGAAAACGGTTACTGCAAAGGAACAGTGTAACCTAGAAGAACGAAATTTGGTGAGCCAAGTGGGATTAGTGTACTTATCATTACCTGCAAGTGTCATCAAGATTGGGTGAAAAAATGTTTGCTGAAATTTCAGGAAACTCGTAGTTTTTTGGAAGCTTGAAAACCCCTTTCAATGAAAGTGATTCTCGTCAGTCTCTGCTTGGGGCTACTTCAATAGGACACAAACCACAGCGATAGAACTCGGAACTACACTATTGTGCCAAGTTTCAAAGAGCTAGCACAAACCGTGTTTGAGTTAGAGTTCCAACTACATGTATCCATATAGGAGAAAACAGAGTGAAACCTAAACATGTAAAAGGTTACTGTAAAGGAACGGTTTAACCTAGAAGAACAAAATTTGGTGAGCCAAGTGGGATTGGTGTACTGATCATTACCTGCAAGTATCATCAATATTGGGAGAAAACATGTTTGCTGAGATTTCAGGAAACTCGTAGTTTTTTGGAAGGTTGGCAACCCCTTTCAATGAAAGTGATTCTCGTCGGTCTCTGATTGGGGCTACTTCCATAGGACACAAACGATAGTGATAGAACTTGGAACTACATTATTGTGCCAAGTTTCAAAGAGCTAGCACAAACCGTGTTTGATTTAGAGTTCCAACTACAAGTATCCATATAGGAGAAAACAGAGTGAAACCTAAACATGAAAACGGATACTGCAAAGGAACGGTGTAACCTAGAAGAACGAAATTTGGTGAGCCAAGTGGGATTGGTGTACTGATCATTACCTGCAAGTATCATCAAGATTGGGTGAAAAAATGTTTGCTGCGATTTCAGGAAACTCGTAGTTTTTTGGAAGCTTGGCAACCCCTTTCAATGAAAGTGATTCTCGTCAGTCTCTGCTTGGGGATACTTCCATACGACACAAACCATAGCGATAGAACTTGGAACTACATTATTGTGCCAAGTTTCAAAGAGCTAGCACAAACCGTGTTTGATTTAGAGTTCCAACTACATGTATCCATATAGGAGAAAACAGAGTGAAACCTAAACATGAAAACGGTTACTGCAAACGAACGGTTTAACCTAGAAGAACGAAATTTGGTGAGCCAAGTGGGATTGGTGTACTGATCATTACCTGCAAGTATCATCAAGATTGGGTGAAAAGATGTTTGCTGAGATTTCAGGAAACTCGTAGTTTTTCGGAATGTTGGCAACCCCTTTCAATGAAAGTGATTCTCGTCAGTCTCTACTTGGGGCTACTTCAATAGGACACAAACCATAGCGATAGAACTTGCAACTATATTATTGTGCCAACTTTCAAAGAGCTAACAGAAACCGTGTTTGATTTAGAGTTCCAACTACATGTATCCATATAGGAGAAAACAGAGTGAAACCTAAACATGAAAACGGTTACTGCAAAGGAACGGTTTAACCTAGAAGAAAGAAATTTGGTGAGCCAAGTGGGATTGGTGTACTGATCATTACCTGCAAGTATCATGAAGAATGGGTGAAAAAATGTTTGCTGAGATTTCAGGAAACTCGTAGTTTTTTGGAAGCTTGGCAACCCCTTTCAATGAAAGTGATTCTCGTCGGTCTCTGCTTGGGGCTACTTCCATAGGACACAAACCATAGCGATAGAACTTGGAACTACATTATTGTGCCAAGTTTCAAAGAGCTAGCACAAACCGTGTTTGATTTAGAGTTCAAACTACATGTATCCATATAGGAGAAAAGAGAGTGAAACCTAAACATGAAAACGGTTACTGCAAAGGAACAGTGTAACCTAGAAGAACGAAATTTGGTGAGCCAAGTGGGATTAGTGTACTTATCATTACCTGCAAGTGTCATCAAGATTGGGTGAAAAAATGTTTGCTGAAATTTCAGGAAACTCGTAGTTTTTTGGAAGCTTGAAAACCCCTTTCAATGAAAGTGATTCTCGTCAGTCTCTGCTTGGGGCTACTTCAATAGGACACAAACCACAGCGATAGAACTCGGAACTACATTATTGTGCCAAGTTTCAAAGAGCTAGCACAAACCGTGTTTGAGTTAGAGTTCCAACTACATGTATCCATATAGGAGAAAACAGAGTGAAACCTAAACATGTAAACGGTTACTGTAAAGGAACGGTTTAACCTAGAAGAACGAAATTTGGTGAGCCAAGTGGGATTGGTGTACTGATCATTACCTGCAAGTATCATCAATATTGGGAGAAAACATGTTTGCTGAGATTTCAGGAAACTCGTAGTTTTTTGGAACCTTGGCAACCCCTTTCAATGAAAGTGATTCTCGTCAGTCTCTGCTTGGGGCTACTTCCATAGGACAAAAACCATAGCGATAGAACTTGGAACTACATTATTGTGACAAGTTTCAAAGAGCTAGCACAAACCGTGCTTCATTTAGAGTTCCAACTACATGTATCCATATAGGAGAAAGCAGAGTGAAACCTAAACATGAAAACGGTTACTGCAAAGGAACGGTTTAACCTAGAAGAACAAAATTTGGTGAGCCAAGTGGGATTGGTGTACTGATGATTACCTGCAAGTATCATCAAGATTGGGTGAAAAAATGTTTGCTGAGATTTCAGAAAACTCGCAGTTTTTTGGAAGCTTGGCTACCCCTTTCAATGTAAGTGACTCTCGTCAGTCTCTGCTTGGGCCTACTTCCATAGGACACAAACCATAGTGATAGAACTTAGAACTACATTATTGTGCCAAGTTTATAAGAGCTAGCACAAACCGTGTTTGATTTAGAGTTCCAACTACATGTATCCATATAGGAGAAAAACAGAGTGAAACCTAAACATGAAAACGGTTACTGCAAAGGAACGGTTTAACCGAGAAGAACGAAATTTGGTGAGCCAAGTGGGACTAGTGTACTGATGATTACCTGCAAGTATCATCAAGATTGGGTGAAAACATGTTTGCTGAGATTTCAGGAAACTCGTAGTTTTTCGGAATGTTGGCAACCCCTTTCAATGAAAGTGATTCTCGTCAGTCTCTACTTGGGGCTACTTCAATAGGACACAAACCATAGCGATAGAACTTGGAACTATATTATTGTGCCAACTTTCAAAGAGCTAACAGAAACCGTGTTTGATTTAGAGTTCCAACTACATGTATCCATATAGGAGAAAACAGAGTGAAACCTAAACATGAAAACGGTTACTGCAAAGGAACGGTTTAACCTAGAAGAACGAAATTTGGTGAGCCAAGTGGGATTGGTGTACTGATCATTACCTGCAAGTATCATGAAGAATGGGTGAAAAAATGTTTGCTGAGATTTCAGGAAACTCGTAGTTTTTTGGAAGCTTGGCAACCCCTTTCAATGAAAGTGATTCTCGACGGTCTCTGCTTGGGGCTACTTCCATAGGACACAAACCATAGCGATAGAACTTGGAACTACATTATTGTGCCAAGTTTCAAAGAGCTAGCACAAACCGTGCTTCATTTAGAGTTCCAACTACATGTATCCATATAGGAGAAAACAGAGTGAAACCTAAACATGAAAACGGTTACTGCAAAGGAACGGTTTAACCTAGAAGAACGAAATTTGGTGAGCCAAGTGGGATTGGTGTACTGATCATTACCTGCAAGTATCATCAAGATTGGGTGAAAACATGTTTGCTGAGATTTCAGGAAACTCGTAGTTTTTTGGAAGCTTGGCAACCCCTTTCAATGAAAGTGATTCTCGTCGGTCTCTGCTTGGGGCTACTTCCATAGGACACAAACCATAGCGATAGAACTTGGAACTACATTATTGTGCCAAGTTTCAAAGAGCTAGCACAAACCGAGTTTGATTTAGAGTTCCAACTACATGTATCCATATAGGAGAAAACAGAGTGAAACCTAAACATGAAAACGGTTACTGCAAAGGAAAGGTTTAACTAAGAAGAACGAAATTTGGTGAGCCCAGTGGGATTGGTGTACTTATCATTACCTGCAAGTGTCATCAAGATTCGGTGAAAAAATGTTTGGTGAAATTTCAGGAAACTCGTAGTTTTTTGGAAGCTTGGCAACCCCTTTCAATGAAAGTGATTCTCGTCAGTCTCTGCTTGGGGCTACTTCCATAGGACACAAACCATAGCGATAGAACTTGGAACTACATTATTGTGCCAAGTTTCAAAGAGCTAGCACAAACCGTGTTTGATTTAGAGTTCCAACTACATGTATCCATATACGAGAAAACAGAGTGAAACCTAAACATGAAAACGGTTACTGCAAAGGAACAGTGTAACCTAGAAGAACGAAATTTGGTGAGCCAAGTGGGATTAGTGTACTTATCATTACCTGCAAGTGTCATCAAGATTGGGTGAAAAAATGTTTGCTGAAATTTCAGGAAACTCGTAGTTTTTTGGAAGCTTGAAAACCCCTTTCAATGAAAGTGATTCTCGTCAGTCTCTGCTTGGGGCTACTTCAATAGGACACAAACCACAGCGATAGAACTCGGAACTACATTATTGTGCCAAGTTTCAAAGAGCTAGCACAAACCGTGTTTGAGTTAGAGTTCCAACTACATGAATCCATATAGGAGAAAACAGAGTGAAACCTAAACATGTAAACGGTTACTGTAAAGGAACGGTTTAACCTAGAAGAACGAAATTTGGTGAGCCAAGTGGGATTGGTGTACTGATCATTACCTGCAAGTATCATCAATATTGGGAGAAAACATGTTTGCTGAGATTTCAGGAAACTCGTAGTTTTTTGGAAGCTTGGCAACCCCTTTCAATGAAAGTGATTCTCGTCGGTCTCTGCTTGGGGCTACTTCCATAGGACACAAACCATAGTGATAGAACTTGGAACTACATTATTGTGCCAAGTTTCAAAGAGCTAGCACAAACCGTGTTTGATTTAGAGTTCCAACTACAAGTATCCATATAGGAGAAAACAGAGTGAAACCTAAACATGAAAACGGATACTGCAAAGGAACGGTGTAACCTAGAAGAACGAAATTTGGTGAGCCAAGTGGGATTGGTGTACTGATCATTACCTGCAAGTATCATCAAGATTGGGTGAAAAAATGTTTGCTGCGATTTCAGGAAACTCGTAGTTTTTTGGAAGCTTGGCAACCCCTTTCAATGAAAGTGATTCTCGTCAGTCTCTGCTTGGGGCTACTTCCATACGACACAAACCATAGCGATAGAACTTGGAACTACATTATTGTGCCAAGTTTCAAAGAGCTAGCACAAACCGTGTTTGATTTAGAGTTCCAACTACATGTATCCATATAGGAGAAAACAGAGTGAAACCTAAACATGAAAACGGTTACTGCAAAGGAACGTTTTAACCTAGAAGAACGAAATTTGGTGAGCCATGTGGGATTGGTGTACTGATCATTACCTGTAAGTATCATCAAGATTGGCTGAAAAGATGTTTGCTGAGATTTCAGGAAACTCGTAGTTTTTTGGAACCTTGGCAACCCCTTTCAATGAAAGTGATTCTCGACGGTCTCTGCTTGGGGCTACTTCCATAGGACAAAAACCATAGCGATAGAACTTGGAACTACATTATTGTGACAAGTTTCAAAGAGCTAGCACAAACCGTGCTTCATTTAGAGTTCCAACTACATGTATCCATATAGGAGAAAGCAGAGTGAAACCTAAACATGAAAACGGTTACTGCAAAGGAACGGTTTAACCTAGAAGAACGAAATTTGGTGAGCCAAGTGGGATTGGTGTACTGATCATTACCTGCAAGTATCATCAAGATTGGGTGAAAAAATGTTTGCTGAGATTTCAGAAAACTCGCAGTTTTTTGGAAGCTTGGCTACCCCTTTCAATGTAAGTGACTCTCGTCAGTCTCTGCTTGGGCCTACTTCCATAGGACACAAACCATAGCGATAGAACTTGGAACTACATTATTGTGCCAAGTTTCAAAGAGCTAGCACAAACCGTGTTTGATTTAGAGTTCCAACTACATGTATCCATATAGGAGAAAACAGAGTGAAACCTAAACATGAAAACGGTTACTGCAAAGGAACGGTTTAACCTAGAAGAACGAAATTTGGTGAGCCAAGTGGGATTGGTGTACTGATCATTACCTGCAAGTATCATCAAGATTGGGTGAAAAAATGTTTGCTGAGATTTCAGGAAACTCGTAGTTTTTTGGAAGCTTGGCAACCCCTTTCAATGAAAGTGATTCTCGTCAGTCTCTGCTTGGGGCTACTTCCATAGGACACAAACCATAGCGATAGAACTTGGAACTACATTATTGTGCCAAGTTTCAAAGAGCTAGCACAAACCGTGTTTGATTTAGAGTTCCAACTACATGTATCCATATAGGAGAAAACAGAGTGAAACCTAAACATGAAAACGGTTACTGCAAAGGAACGGTTTAACCTAGAAGAACGAAATTTGGTGAGCCATGTGGGATTGGTGTACTGATCATTACCTGTAAGTATCATCAAGATTGGCTGAAAAGATGTTTGCTGAGATTTCAGGAAACTCGTAGTTTTTTGGAAGCTTGGCAACCCCTTTCAATGAAAGTGATTCTCGTCAGTCTCTGCTTGGGGCTACTTCCATAGGACAAAAACCATAGCGATAGAACTTGGAACTATATTATTGTGACAAGTTTCAAAGAGCTAGCACAAACCGTGCTTCATTTAGAGTTCCAACTACATGTATCCATATAGGAGAAAGCAGAGTGAAACCTAAACATGAAAACGGTCACTGCAAAGGAACGGTTTAACCTAGAAGAACAAAATTTGGTGAGCCAAGTGGGATTGGTGTACTGATCAGTACCTGCAAGTATCATCAAGATTGGGTGAAAAAAGGTTTGCTGAGATTTCAGAAAACTCGCAGTTTTTTGGAAGCTTGGCTACCCCTTTCAATGTAAGTGATTCTCGTCAGTCTCTGCTTGGGCCTACTTCCATAGGACACAAACCATAGTGATAGAACTTAGAACTACATTATTGTGCCAAGTTTATAAGAGCTAGCACAAACCGTGTTTGATTTAGAGTTCCAACTACATGTATCCATATAGGAGAAAACAGAGTGAAACCTAAACATGAAAACGGTTACTGCAAAGGAACGGTTTAACCGAGAAGAACGAAATTTGGGAGCCAAGTGGGACTAGTGTACTGATGATTACCTGCAAGTATCATCAAGATTGGGTGAAAAAAGGTTTGCTGAGATTTCTGGAAACTCGTAGTTTTTTGGAAGCTTGGCAACCCCTTCCAATGAATGTGATTCTCGTCAGTCTCTGCTTGCGGCTACTTCAATAGGACACAAACCATAGCGATAGAACTTGGAACTACATTATTGTGCCAAGTTTCAAAGAGCTAGCACAAACCGTGTTTGATTTAGAGTTCCAACTACATGTATCCATATAGGAGAAAACAGAGTGAAACCTAAACATGAAAACGGTTACTGCAAACGAACGGTTTAACCTAGAAGAACGAAATTTGGTGAGCCAAGTGGGATTGGTGTACTGATCATTACCTGCAAGTATCATCAAGATTGGGTGAAAACATGTTTGCTGAGATTTCAGGAAACTCGTAGTTTTTTCGGAATGTTGGCAACCCCTTTCAATGAAAGTGATTCTCGTCAGTCTCTACTTGGGGCTACTTCAATAGGACACAAACCATAGCGATAGAACTTGGAACTATATTATTGTGCCAACTTTCAAAGAGCTAACAGAAACCGTGTTTGATTTAGAGTTCCAACTACATGTATCCATATAGGAAAAAACAGAGTGAAACCTAAACATGAAAACGGTTACTGCAAAGGAACGGTTTAACCTAGAAGAACGAAATTTGGTGAGCCAAGTGGGATTGGTGTACTGATCATTACCTGCAAGTATCATCAAGAATGGGTGAAAACATGTTTGCTGAGATTTCAGGAAACTCGTAGTTTTTTGGAAGCTTGGCAACCCCTTTCAATGAAAGTGATTCTCGTCGGTCTCTGCTTGGGGCTACTTCCATAGGACACAAACCATAGCGATAGAACTTGGAACTACATTATTGTGCCATGTTTCAAAGAGCTAGCACAAACCGTGTTTGATTTAGAGTTCCAACTACATGTATCCATGTAGGAGAAAATAGAGTGAAACCTAAACATGAAAACTGATACTGCAAAGGAACGGTTTAACCTAGAAGAACGAAATTTGGTGATGCTAGTGGGAATGGGAACTGATCATTACCTGCAAGTATCATAAAGATTGGGTGAAAACATGTTTGCTGAGATTTCAGGAAACTCGTAGTGTTTTGGAAGCTTGGCAACCCCTTTCAATGAAAGTGATTTTCGTCGGTCTCTGCTTGGGGCTACTTCCATAGGACACAAACCATAGCGATAGAACTTGGAACTACATTATTGTGCCACGTTTCAAAGAGCTAGCACAAACCGTGTTTGATTTAGAGTTCAAACTACATGTATCCATATAGGAGAAAACAGAGTGAAACCTAAACATGAAAACGGTTACTGCAAAGGAACGGTTTAACCGAGAAGATCGAAATTTGGTGAGCCAAGTGGGATTGGTGTACTGATCATTACCTGCAAGTATCATCAAGATTGGGTGAAAAAATGTTTGCTGAGATTTCAGGAAACTCGTAGTTTTTTGGAAGCTTGGCAACCCCTTCCAATGAATGTGATTCTCGTCAGTCTCTGCTTGGGGCTACTTCAATAGGACACAAACCATAGCGATAGAACTTGGAACTACATTATTGTGCCAAGTTTCAAAGAGCTAGCACAAACCGTGTTTGATTTAGAGTTCCAACTACATGTATCCATATAGGAGAAAACAGAGTGAAACCTAAACATGAAAACGGTTACTGTAAAGGAACAGTGTAACCTAGAAGAACGAAATTTGGTGAGCCAAGTGGGATTGGTGTACTGATCATTACCTGCAAGTATCATCAAGATTGGGTGAAAAAATGTTTGCTGAGATTTCAGGAAACTCGTAGTTTTTTGGAAGCTTGGCAACCCCTTCCAATGAATGTCATTCACGTCAGTCTCTGCTTGGGGCTACTTCAATAGGACACAAACCATAGCGATAGAGCTTGGAACTACATTATTGTGCCAAGTTTCAAAGAGATAGCACAAACCGAGTTTGATTTAGAGTTACAACTACATGTATACATATAGGAGAAAAGAGAGTGAAACCTAAACATGAAAACGGTTACTGCAAAGGAACGGTTTAACCTAGAAGAACGAAATTTCGTGAGCCAAGTGGGACTGGTGTACTGATGATTACCTGCAAGTATCATCAAGACTGGGTGAAAAAATGTTTGCTGAGATTTCAGGAAACTCGTAGTTTTTTGGAAGATTGGCAACCCCTTCCAATGAATGTGATTCTCGTCAGTCTCTGCTTGGGGCTACTTCAATAGGACACAAACCATAGCGATAGAACTTGGAACTACATTATTGTGCCAAGTTTCAAAGAGCTAACAGAAACCGTGTTTGATTTAGAGTTCCAACTACATGTATCCATATAGGAGAAAACAGAGTGAAACCTAAACATGAAAACGGTTACTGCAAAGGAACGGTGTAACCTAGAAGAACGAAATTTGGTGATCCAAGTGGGACTGGTGTACTGATCATTACCTGCAAGTATCATCAAGATTGGGTGAAAAAATTTTTGCTGAGATTTCAGGAAACTCGTAGTTTTTTGGAAGATTGGCAACCCCTTTCAATGAATGTGGATTCTCGTCAGTCTCTGCTTGGGGCTACTTCCATAGGACACAAACCATAGCGATAGAACGTGGAACTACATTACTGTGCCAAGTTTCAAAGAGCTAGCACAAACCGTGTTTGATTTAGAGTTCCAACTACATGTATCCATATAGGAGAAAACAGAGTGAAACCTAAACATGAAAACGGTTACTGCAAAGGAGCAGTGTAACCTAGAAGAACGAAATTTGGTGAGCCAAGTGGGATTGGTGTACTGATCATTACCTGCAAGTATCATCAAGATTGGGTGAAAAAATGTTTGCTGAGATTTCAGGAAACTCGTAGTTTTTTGGAAGCTTGGCAACCCTTTTCAATAAAAGTGATTCTCGTCAGTCTCTGCTTGGGGCTACTTCCATAGGACACAAACCATAGCGATAGAACTTGGAACTACATTATTGTGCCAAGTTTCAAAGAGCTAGCACAAACCGTGTTTGATTTAGAGTTCCAACTACATGTATCCATATAGGAGAAAACGAGTGAAACATAAACATGAAAACGGTTACTGCAAAGGAACGGTTTAACTGAGAAGAACGAAATTTGGTGAGCCCAGTGGGATTGGTGTACTTATCATTACCTGCAAGTGTCATCAAGATTGGGTGAAAAAATGTTTGGTGAAATTTCAGGAAACTCGTAGTTTTTGGAAGCTTGGCAACCCCTTTCAATGAAAGTGATTCTCGTCAGTCTCTGCTTGGGGCTACTTCCATAGGACACAAACCATAGCAATAGAACTTGGAACTACATTATTGTGCCAAGTTTCAAAGAGCTAGCACAAACCGTGTTTGATTTAGAGTTCCAACTACATGTATCCATATAGGAGAAAACAGAGTGAAACCTAAACATGAAAAACGGTTACTGCAAAGGAACAGTGTAACCTAGAAGAACGAAATTTGGTGAGCCAAGTGGGATTGGTGTACTTATCATTACCTGCAAGTGTCATCAAGATTGGGTGAAAAAATGTTTGCTGAAATTTCAGGAAACTCGTAGTTTTTTGGAAGCTTGGCAACCCCTTTCAATGAAAGTGATTCTCGTCAGTCTCTGCTTGGGGCTACTTCAATAGGACACAAACCACAGCGATAGAACTCGGAACTACATTATTGTGCCAAGTTTCAAAGAGCTACCACAAACCGTGTTTGATTTAGAGTTCCAACTACATGTATCCATATAGGAGAAAACAGAGTGAAACCTAAACATGAAAACGGTTACTGTAAAGGAACGGTTTAACCTAGAAGAAAGAAATTTGGTGAGCCAAGTGGGATTGGTGTACTGATCATTACCTGCAAGTATCATCAATATTGGGAGAAAACATGTTTGCTGAGATTTCAGGAAACTCGTAGTTTTTTGGAAGGTTGGCAACCCCTTTCAATGAAAGTGATTCTCGTCGGTCTCTGATTGGGGCTACTTCCATAGGACACAAACCATAGCGATAGAACTTGGAACTACATTATTGTGCCAAGTTTCAAAGAGCTAGCACAAACCGTGTTTGATTTAGAGTTCCAACTACAAGTATCCATATAGGAGAAAACAGAGTGAAACCTAAACATGAAAACGGATACTGCAAAGGAACGGTGTAACCTGAAGAACGAATTTGGTGAGCCAAGTGGGATTGGTGTACTGATCATTACCTGCAAGTATCATCAAGATTGGGTGAAAAAATGTTTGCTGAGATTTCAGGAAACTCGTAGTTTTTGGAAGCTTGGCAACCCCTTTCAATGAAAGTGATTCTCGTCAGTCTCTGCTTGGGGCTACTGCCATAGGACAAAACCATAGCGATAGAACTTGGAACTACATTATTGTGCCAAGTTTCAAATAGCTAGCACAAACCGTGCTTCATTTAGAGTTCCAACTACATGTATCCATATAGGAGAAAACAGAGTGAAACCTAAACATGAAAACGGTTACTGCAAAGGAACGGTTAAACCTAGAAGAACAAAATTTGGTGAGCCAAGTGGGATTGGTGTACTGATCAGTACCTGCCAAGTATCATCAAGATTGGGTGAAAAAATGTTTGCTGAGATTTCAGAAAAACCTCGCAGTTTTTTGGAAGCGTGGCTACCCTTTCAATGTAAGTGATTCTCGTCAGTCTCAGCTTGGGCCTACATCCATAGGACCAAACCATAGCGATAGGACTTAGAACTACATTATTGTGCCATGTTTCAAAGAGCTAGCACAAACCGTGTTTGATTTAGAGTTCCAACTACATGTATCCATAGGAGAAAACAGAGTGAAACCTAAACATGAAAACGGTTACTGCAAAGGAACGGTTTAACCGAGAAGAACGAAATTTGGTGAGCCAAGTGGGACTAGTGTACTGATGATTACCTGCAAGTATCATCAAGATTGGGTGAAAAATGTTTGCTGAGATTTCAGGAAACTCGTAGTTTTTTGGAAGCTTGCACCCCCTTCCAATGATGTGATTCTCGTCAGTCTCTGCTTGGGGCTACTGCCATAGGACACAAACCATAGCGATAGAACTTGGAAGTACATTATTGTGCCAAGTTTCAAAGAGCTAAGCACAAACTGTGTTTGATTTAGAGTTCCAACTACATGTATCCATATAGGAGAAAACAGAGTGAAACCTAACATGAAAACGGTTACTGCAAAGGAACGGTTTAACCTAGAAGAACGAAATTTGGTGAGCCAAGTGGGATTGGTGTACTGATCATTACCTGCAAGTATCATCAAGATTGGGTGAAAACATGTTTGCTGAGATTTCAGGAAACTCGTAGTTTTTTGGAAGCTTGGCAACCCCTTCAATGAAAGTGATTCTCGTCAGTCTCTGCTTGGGGCTACTTCATAAGGACACAAAACCATAGCGATAGAACTTGGGAACTACATTATTGTGCCAAGTTTCAAAGAGCTAGCACAAACGTGTTTGATTTAGAGTTCCAACTACATGTATCCATATAGGAGAAAACAGAGTGAAACCTAAACATGAAAACGGTTACTGCAAAGGAACGGTTAACCTAGAAGAACGAAAATTTGGTGAGCCATGTTGGATTGGTGTACTGATCATTCCTGCAAGTATCATCAAGATTGGGTGAAAAGATGTTTGCTGAGATTTCAGGAAACTCGTAGTTTTTTTGGAAGCTTGGCAACCCTTTCAATGAAAGTGATTTCTCGTCAGTCTCTGCTTGGGGCTACTTCCATAGGACAAAAACCATAGCGATAGAACTTGGAACTACATTATTGTGCCAAGTTTCAAAGAGCTAGCACAAACCGTGCTTCATTTAGAGTTCCAACTACATGTATCCATATAGGAGAAACAGAGTGAAACCTAACATGAAAACGGTTACTGCAAAGGAACGGTTTAACCTAGAAGAACAAAATTTGGTGAGCCAAGTGGGATTGGTGTACTGATCAGTACCTGCAAGTATCATCAAGATTGGGTGAAAAAATGTTTGCTGAGATTTCAGAAAACTCACAGTTTTTTGGAAGCGTGGCTCCCCTTTCAATGTAAGTGATTCTCGTCAGTCTCAGCTTGGGCCTACATCCATAGGACACAAACCATAGCGATAGGACTTAGAACTACATTATTGTGCCAATGTTTCAAAAGAGCTAGCACAAACCATGTTTGATTTAGAGTTCCAACTACATGTATCCATATAGGAGAAAACAGAGTGAAACCTTAAACATGAAAACGGTTACTGCAAAGGAACGGTTTAACCGAGAAGAACGAAATTTGGTGAGCCCAAGTGGGACTAGTGTACTGATGATTACCTGCAAGTATCATCAAGATTGGGTGAAAAATGTTTGCTGAGATTTCAGGAAACTCGTAGTTTTTTGGAAGCTTGGCAACCCCTTCCAATTAATGTGATTCTCGTCAGTCTCTGCTTGGGGCTACTTCAATAGGACACAAACCATAGCGATAGAACTTGGAACTACATTATTGTGCCAACTTTCAAAGAGCTAACAGAAACCGTGTTTGATTTAGAGTTCCAACTACATGTATCCATATAGGAGAAAACAGAGTGAAACCTAAACATGAAAACGGTTACTGCAAAGGAACGGTTTAACCTAGAAGAACGAAATTTGGTGAGCCAAGTGGGATTGGTGTACTGATCATTACCTGCAAGTATCATCAAGAATGGGTGAAACATGTTTGCTGAGATTTCAGGAAACTCGTAGTTTTTTGGAAGCTTGGCAACCCCTTTCAATGAAAGTGATTCTCGTCGGTCTCTTCTTGGGGCTACTTCAATAGGAAACAAACCAGAGCGATAGAACTTGGAACTACATTATTGTGCCAAGTTTCAAAGAGCTAGCACAAACCGTGTTTGATTTAGAGTTCCAACTACATGTATCCATATAGGAGAAAACAGAGTGAAACCTAAACATGAAAACGGTTACTGCAAAGGAACGGTTTAACCTAGAAGAACGAAATTTGGTGAGCCAAGTGGGATTGGTGTACTGATCATTACCTGCAAGTATCATCAAGATTGGGTGAAAACATGTTTGCTGAGATTTCAGGAAACTCGTAGTTTTTTGGAAGCTTGGCAACCCCTTCCAATTAATGTGATTCTCGTCAGTCTCTGCTTGGGGCTACTTCCATAGGACACAAACCATAGCGATAGAACTTGGAACTACATTATTGTGCCAAGTTTCAAAGAGCTAGCACAAACCGTGTTTGATTTAGAGTTCCAACTACATGTATCCATATAGGAGAAAACAGAGTGAAACCTAAACATGAAAACGGTTACTGCAAAGGAACGGTTTAACCGAGAAGAACGAAATTTGGTGAGCCAAGTGGGATTGGTGTACTGATCATTACCTGCAAGTATCATCAAGATTGGGTGAAAAAATGTTTGCTGAGATTTCAGGAACTCGTAGTTTTTTGGAAGCTTGGCAACCCCTTTCAATGTAAGTTGATTCTCGTCAGTCTCTGCTTGGGCCTACTTCAATAGGAAACAAACCAGGCGATAGAACTTGGAACTACATTATTGTGCCAAGTTTCAAAGAGCTAGCACAAACCGTGTTGATTTAGAGTTCCAACTACATGTATCCATATAGGAGAAAACAGAGTGAAACCTAAACATGAAAACGGTTACTGCAAAGGAACGGTTTAACCTAGAAGAACGAAATTTGGTGAGCCAAGTGGGATTGGTGTACTGATCATTACCTGCAAGTATCATCAAGATTGGTGAAAACATGTTTGCTGAGATTTCAGGAAAACTCGTAGTTTTTTGGAAGCTTGGCAACCCCTTTCAATGAAAGTGATTCTCGTCAGTCTCTGCTTGGGGCTACTTCCATAGGACACAAACCATAGCGATAAGAACTTGGAACTACATTATTGTGCCAAGTTTCAAAGAGCTAGCACAAACCGTGTTTGATTTAGAGTTCCAACTACATGTATCCATATAGGAGAAAACAGAGTGAAACCTAAACATGAAAACGGTTACTGCAAAGGAACGGTTTAACCTAGAAGAACGAAATTTGGTGAGCCAAGTGGGATTGGTGTACTGATCATTACCTGCAAGTATCATCAAGATTGGGTGAAAAAATATTTGCTGAGATTTCAGGAAACTCGTAGTTTTTTAGAAGCTTGGCAACCCCTTTCAATGAAAGTGATTCTCGTCAGTCTCTGCTTGGGCCTACTTCAATAGGACACATCCATAGCGATAGAACTTGGAACTACATTATTGTGCCACGTTTCAAGAGAGATAGCAAAAACGTGTTTGATTTAGAGTTCCAACTACATGTATCCATATAGGAGAAAACAGAGTGAAACCTAAACATGAAAACGGTTACTGCAAAGGAACGGTTTAACCTAGAAGAACGAAATTTGGTGAGCCAGTGGGACTAGTGTACTGATGATTACCTGCAAGTATCATCAAGATTGGGTGAAAAAATGTTTGCTGAGATTTCAGGAACTCGTAGTTTTTTTGGAAGCTTGGCAACCCCTTCCAATGAATGTGATTCTCGTCAGTCTCTGCTTGGGGCTACTGCCATAGGACACAAACCATAGCGATAGAACTTGGAAGTACATTATTGTGCCAAGTTTCAAAGAGCTAGCACAAACCGTGTTTGATTTAGCGTTCCAACTACATGTATCCATATAGGAGAAAACAGAGTGAAACCTAAACATGAAAACGGTTACTGCAAAGGAACGGTTTTAACCTAGAAGAACGAAATTTGGTGAGCCAAGTGGATTGGTGTACTGATCATTACCTGCAAGTATCATCAAGATTCGGTGAAAACATGTTTGCTGAGATTTCAGGAAACTCGTAGTTTTTTGGAAGCTTGGCAACCCCTTTCAATGAAAGTGATTCTCGTCAGTCTCTGCTTGGGGCTACTTCCATAGGACACAAACCATAGCGATAGAACTTGGAACTACATTATTGTGCCAAGTTTCAAAGAGCTAGCACAAACCGTGTTTGATTTAGAGTTCCAACTACATGTATCCATATAGGAGAAAACAGAGTGAAACCTAAACATGAAAACGGTTACTGCAAAGGAACGGTTTAACCTAGAAGAACGAAATTTGGTGAGCCATGTTGGATTGGTGTACTGATCATTACCTGCAAGTATCATCAAGATTGGGTGAAAAGATGTTTGCTGAGATTTCAGGAAACTCGTAGTTTTTTGGAAGCTTGGCAACCCCTTTCAATGAAAGTGATTCTCGTCAGTCTGCTTGGGGCTACTTCCATAGGACAAAAACCATAGCGATAGAACTTGGAACTACATTATTGTGCCAAGTTTCAAAGAGCTAGCACAAACCGTGCTTCATTTAGAGTTCCAACTACATGTATCCATATAGGAGAAAACAGAGTGAAACCTAAACATGAAAAGGTTACTGCAAAGGAACGGTTTAACCTAGAAGAACAAAATTTGGTGAGCCAAGTGGGATTGGTGTACTGATCAGTACCTGCAAGTATCATCAAGATTGGGTGAAAAAATGTTTGCTGAGATTTCAGAAAACTCACAGTTTTTTGGAAGCGTGGCTACCCCTTTCAATGTAAGTGATTCTCGTCAGTCTCAGCTTGCGCCTACATCCATAGGACACAAACCATAGCGATAGGACTTAGAACTACATTATTGTGCCATGTTTCAAAGAGCTAGCACAAACCATGTTTGATTTAGAGTTCCAACTACATGTATCCATATAGGAGAAAACAGAGTGAAACCTAAACATGAAAACGGTTACTGCAAAGGAACGGTTTAACCGAGAAGAACGAAATTTGGTGAGCCAAGTGGGACTAGTGTACTGATGATTACCTGCAAGTATCATCAAGATTGGGTGAAAAAATGTTTGCTGAGATTTCAGAAACTCGTAGTTTTTTGGAAGCCTTGGCAACCCCTTCCAATTAATGTGATTCTCGTCAGTCTCTGCTTGGGGCTACTTCAATAGGACACAAACCATAGCGATAGAACTTGGAACTACATTATTGTGCCAACTTTCAAAGAGCTAACAGAAACGTGTTTGATTTAGAGTTCCAACTACATGTATCCATATAGGAGAAAACAGAGTGAAACCTAAAACATGAAAACGGTTACTGCAAAGGAACGGTTTTACCTAGAAGAACGAAATTTGGTGAGCCAAGTGGGATTGGTGTACTGATCCATTACCTGCAAGTATCATCAAGAATGGGTGAAAACATGTTTGCTGAGATTTCAGGAAACTCGTAAGTTTTTTGAAGCTTGGCAACCCCTTTCAATGAAAGTGATTCTCGTCGGTCTCTTCTTGGGGCTACTTCAATAGGAAACAAACCAGAGCGATAGAACTTGAACTACATTATTGTGCCAAGTTTCAAAGAGCTAGCACAACCGTGTTTGATTTAGAGTTCCAACTACATGTATCCATTATAGGAGAAAACAGAGTGAAACCTAAACATGAAAACGGTTACTGCAAAGAACGGTTTTAACCTAGAAGAACGAAATTTGGTGAGCCAAGTGGATTGGTGTACTGATCATTACCTGCAAGTATCATCAAGATTGGGTGAAAACATGTTTGCTGAGATTTCAGGAAACTCGTAGTTTTTTGGAAGCTTGGCAACCCCTTTCAATGAAAGTGATTCTCGTCAGTCTCTGCTTGGGCTACTTCCATAGGACACAAACCATAGCGATAGAACTTGGAACTACATTATTGTGCCAAGTTTCAAAGAGCTAGCACAAACCGTGTTTGATTTAGAGTTCCAACTACATGTATCCATATAGGAGAAAACAGAGTGAAACCTAAACATGAAAACGGTTACTGCAAAGGAACGGTTTAACCGAGAAGAACGAAATTTGGTGAGCCAAGTGGGATTGGTGTACTGATCATTACCTGCAAGTATCATCAAGATTGGGTGAAAAATGTTTGCTGAGATTTCAGGAAACTCGTAGTTTTTGGAAGCTTGGCAACCCCTTTCAATGAAAGTGATTCTCGTCAGTCTCTGCTTGGGCCTACTTCAATAGGAAACAAACCAGAGCGATAGAACTTGGAACTACATTATTGTGCCAACTTTCAAAGAGCTAGCACAAACCGTGTTTGATTTAGAGTTCCAACTACATGTATCCATATAGGAGAAAACAGAGTGAAACCTAAACATGAAAACGGTTACTGCAAAGGAACGGTTAACCTAGAAGAACGAAATTTGGTGAGCCAAGTGGGATTGGTGTACTGATCATTACCTGCAAGTATCATCAAGATTGGGTGAAAACATGTTTGCTGAGATTTCAGAAACTCGTAGTTTTTGGAAGCTTGGCAACCCCTTTCAATGAAAGTGATTCTCGTCAGTCTCTGCTTGGGGCTACTTCCATAGGACACAAACCATAGCGATAGAACTTGGAACTACATTATTGTGCCAAGTTTCCAAAGAGCTAGCACAAACCGTGTTTGATTTAGAGTTCCAACTACATGTATCCATATAGGAGAAAAACAGAGTGAAACCAAACATGAAAACGGTTACTGCAAAGGAACGGTTTAAACCTAGAAGAACGAAATTTGGTGAGCCAAGTGGGATTGGTGTACTGATCATTACCTGCAAGTATCATCAAGATTGGGTGAAAAAATATTTGCTGAGATTTCAGGAAACTCGTAGTTTTTTGGAAGCTTGGCAACCCCTTCCAATGAAAGTGATTCTCGTCAGTCTCTGCTTGGGCCTACTTCAATAGGACACATCCATAGCGATAGAACTTGGAACTACATTATTGTGCCACGTTTCAAAGAGCTAGCAAAAACGTGTTGATTTAGAGTTCCAACTACATGTATCCATATAGGAGAAAACAGAGTGAAACCTAAACATGAAAACGGTTACTGCAAAGGAACGGTTAACCTAGAAGAACGAAATTTTGGTGAGCCAAGTGGGACTAGTGTACTGATGATTACCTGCAAGTATCATCAAGATTGGGTGAAAAAATGTTTGCTGAGATTTCAGGAAACTCGTAGTTTTTTGGAAGCTTGGCAACCCCTTCCAATGAATGTGATTCTCGTCAGTCTCTGCTTGGGGCTACTTCAATAGGACACAAACCATAGCGATGGAACTTGGAACTACATTATTGTGCCAAGTTTCAAAGAGCTAGCACAAAACCGTGTTTGATTTAGAGTTCCAACTACATGTATACATATAGGAGAAAACAGAGTGAAACCTAAACATGAAACGGTTACTGCAAAGGAACGGTTTAACCTAGAAGAACGAAATTTGGTGAGCCAAGTGGGATTGGTGTACTGATCATTACCTGCAAGTATCATCAAGATTGGGTGAAAACATGTTTGCTGAGATTTCAGGAAACTCGTAGTTTTTTGGAAGCTTGGCAACCCCTTTCAATGAAAGTGATTCTCGTCAGTCTCTGCTTGGGGCTACTTCCATAGGACACAAACCATAGCGATAGAACTTGGAACTACATTATTGTGCCAAGTTTCAAAGAGCTAGCACAAACCGTGTTTGATTTAGAGTTCCAACTACATGTATCCATATAGGAGAAAACAGAGTGAAACCTAAACATGAAAACGGTTACTGCAAAGGAACGGTTTAACCGAGAAGAACGAAATTTGGTGAGCCAAGTGGGATTGGTGTACTGATCATGGCCTGCAAGTATCATCAAGATTGGGTGAAAAAATGTTTGCTGAGATTTCAGGAAACTCGTAGTTTTTTGGAAGCTTGGCAACCCCTTTCAATGAAAGTGATTCTCGTCAGTCTCTGCTTGGGGCTACTTCAATAGGAAACAAACCAGAGCGATAGAACTTGGAACTACATTATTGTGCCAAGTTTCAAAGAGCTAGCACAAACCGTGTTTGATTTAGAGTTCCAACTACATGTATCCATATAGGAGAAAACAGAGTGAAACCTAAACATGAAAACGGTTACTGCAAAGGAACGGTTTAACCTAGAAGAACGAAATTTGGTGAGCCAAGTGGGATTGGTGTACTGATCAGTACCTGCAAGTATCATCAAGATTGGGTGAAAACATGTTTGCTGAGATTTCAGGAAACTCGTAGTTTTTTGGAAGCTTGGCAACCCCTTTCAATGAAGTGATTCTCGTCAGTCTCTCCTTGGGGCTACTTCCATAGGACACAAACCATAGCGATAGAACTTGGAACTACATTATTGTGCCAAGTTTCAAAGAGCTAGCACAAACCGTGTTTGATTTAGAGTTCCAACTACATGTATCCATATAGAGAAAACAGAGTGAAACCTAAACATGAAAACGGTTACTGCAAAGGAACGGTTTAACCTAGAAGAACGAAATTTGGTGAGCCAAGTGGGATTGGTGTACTGATCATTACCTGCAAGTATCATCAAGATTGGGTGAAAAAATATTTGCTGAGATTTTCAGGAAACTCGTAGTTTTTTGGAAGCTTGGCAACCCCTTTCAATGAAAGTGATTCTCGTCAGTCTCTGCTTGGGCCTACTTCAATAGGACACAATCCATAGCGATAGAACCTTGGAACTACATTATTGTGCCACGTTTCAAAGAGCTAGCAAAAACGTGTTTGATTTAGAGTTCCAACTACATGTATCCATATAGAGAAAACAGAGTGAAACCTAAACATGAAAACGGTTACTGCAAAGGAACGGTATAACCTAGAAGAACGAAATTTGGTGAGCCAAGTGGGACTAGTGTACTGATGATTACCTGCAAGTATCATCAAGATTGGGTGAAAAAATGTTTGCTGAGATTTCAGGAAACTCTGTAGTTTTTTGGAAGCTTGGCAACCCCTTCCAATGAATGTGATTCTCGTCAGTCTCTGCTTGGGGCTACTTCAATAGGACACAAACCATAGCGATGGAACTTGGAACTACATTATTGTGCCAAGTTTCAAGAGCTAGCACAAACCGTGTTTGATTTAGAGTTCCAACTACATGTATACATATAGGAGAAAACAGAGTGAAACCTAAACATGAAAACGGTTACTGCAAAGGAACGGTTTAACCTAGAAGAACGAAATTTGGTGAGCCAAGTGGGATTGGTGTACTGATCATTACCTGCAAGTATCATCAAGATTGGGTGAAAAATGTTTGCTGAGATTTCAGGAAACTCGTAGTTTTTTGGAAGTTTGGCAACCCCTTTCAATGAAAGTGATTCTCGTCAGTCTCTGCTTGGGCCTACTTCAATAGGACACAAAACCAGAGCGATAGAACTTGGAACTACATTATTGTGCCAAGTTTCAAAGAGCTAACAGAAACCGTGTTTGATTTAGAGTTCCAACTACATGTATCCATGTAGGAGAAAACAGAGTGAAACCTAAACATGAAAACTGTTACTGCAAAGGAACGGTTTAACCGAGAAGAACGAAATTTGGTGATCCTAGTGGGAATGGGTACTGATCATTAACCTGCAAGTATCATAAAGATTGGGTGAAAAAATGTTTGCTGAGATTTCAGGAAACTCTTAGTTTTTTGGAAGATTGGCAACCCCTTCCAATGAATGTGATTCTCGTCAGTCTCTGCTTGGGGCTACTTCAATAGGACACAAACCATAGCGATAGAACTTGGAACTACATTATTGTGCCAAGTTTCAAAGAGCTAACAGAAACCGTGTTTGATTTAGAGTTCAAACTACCTGTATCCATATAGGAAAAACAGAGTGACACCTAAACATGAAAACGGTTACTGAAAAGGAACGGTGTAACCTAGAAGAACGAAATTTTTTGATCCAAGTGGGACTGGTGTACTGATCATTACCTGCAAGTATCATCAAGATTGGGTGAAAAAATGTTTGCTGAGATTTCAGGAAACTCATAGTTTTTTGGACTCTTGGCAACCCCTTTCAATGAATGTGATTCTCGTCAGTCTCTGCTTGGGGCTACTTCCATAGGACACAAACCATAGCGATAGAACTTGGAACTACATTACTGTGCCAAGTTTCAAAGAGCCTAGCACAAACCGTGTTTGATTTAGAGTTCCAACTACATGTATCCATATAGGAGAAAACAGAGTGAAACCTAAACATGAAAACGGTTACTGCAAAGGAGCAGTGTAACCTAGAAGAACGAAATTTGGTGAGCCCAGTGGATTGGTGTACTGATCATTACCTGCAAGTATCATCAAGATTGGGTGAAAAATGTTTGCTGAGATTTCAGGAAACTCGTAGTTTTTTGGAAGCTTGGGCAACCCCTTTCAATGAAAGTGATTCTCGTCAGTCTCTGCTTGGGGCTACTTCCATAGGACACAAACCATAGCGATAGAACTTGGAACTACATTATTGTGCCAAGTTTCAAAGAGCTAGCACAAACCGTGTTTGAATTAGAGTTCCAACTACATGTATCCATATAGGAGAAAACAGAATGAAACCTAAACATGAAACGGTTACTGGAAAGGAACGGTTTAACCTAGAAGAACGAAATTTGATGAGCCAAGTGGGATTGGTGTACTTATCATTACCTGCAAGTATCATCAAGATTGGGTGAAAAAATGTTTGCTGAGATTTCAGGAAACTCGTAGTTTTTTGGAAGCTTGGCAACCCCTTTCAATGAAAGTGATTCTCATCAGTCTCAGCTTGGGCCTACATCCATAGGACACAAACCATAGCGATAGGACTTAGAACTACATTATTGTGCCAGGTTTTCAAAGAGCTAGCACAAACAGTGTTTGATTTAGAGTTCCAACTACATGTATCCATATAGGAGAAAACAGAGTGAAACCTAAACATGAAAACGGTTACTGCAAAGGAACGGTTTAACCGAGAAGAACGAAATTTGGTGAGCCAAGTGGGACTAGTGTACTGATGATTACCTGCAAGTATCATCAAGATTGGGTGAAAAAATGTTTGCTGAGATTTCAGGAAACTCGTAGTTTTTTGGAAGCTTGGCAACCCCTTCCAATGAATGTGATTCTCGTCAGTCTCTGCTTGGGGCTACTTCAATAGGACACAAACCATAGCGATAGAACTTGGAACTACATTATTGTGCCAAGTTTCAAAGAGCTAGCACAAACCGTGTTTGATTTAGAGTTCCAACTACATGTATCCATACAGGAGAAAACAGAGTGAAACCTAAACATGAAAACGGTTACTGCAAACGAACGGTTTAACCTAGAAGAACGAAATTTGGTGAGCCAAGTGGGATTGGTGTACTGATCATTACCTGCAAGTATCATCAAGATTGGGTGAAAACATGTTTGCTGAGATTTCAGGAAACTCGTAGTTTTTCGGAATGTTGGCAACCCCTTTCAATGAAAGTGATTCTCGTCAGTCTCTACTTGGGGCTACTTCAATAGGACACAAACCATAGCGATAGAACTTGGAACTACATTATTGTGCCAACTTTCAAAGAGCTAACAGAAACCGTGTTTGATTTAGAGTTCCAACTACATGTATCCATATAGGAGAAAACAGAGTGAAACCTAAACATGAAAACGGTTACTGCAAAGGAACGGTTTAACCTAGAAGAACGAAATTGGGTGAGCCAAGTGGGATTGGTGTACTGATCATTACCTGCAAGTATCATCAAGAATGGGTGAAAAACATGTTTGCTGAGATTTCAGGAAACTCGTAGTTTTTTGGAAGCTTGGCAACCCCTTTCAATGAAAGTGATTCTCGTCGGTCTCTTCTTGGGGCTACTTCAATAGGACACAAACCATAGCGATAGAACTTGGAACTACATTATTGTGCCAAGTTTCAAAGAGCTAGCACAAACCGTGTTTGATTTAGAGTTCCACTACATGTATCCATATAGGAGAAAACAAGAGTGAAACCTAAACATGAAAAACGGTTACTGCAAAGGAACGGTTTAACCGAGAAGAACGAAATTTGGTGAGCCAAGTGGGATTGGTGTACTGATCATTACCTGCAAGTATCATCAAGATTGGGTGAAAAAATATTTGCTGAGATTTCAGGAAACTCGTAGTTTTTTGGAAGCTTGGCAACCCCCTTTCAATGAAAGTGATTCTCGTCAGTCTCTGCTTGGGCCTACTTCAATAGGACACAAACCAGAGCGATAGAACTTGGAACTACATTATTGTGCCAGTTTCAAAGAGCTAGCACAAACCGTGTTTGATTTAGAGTTCCAACTACATGTATCCATATAGGAGAAAACAGAGTGAAACCTAAACATGAAAACGGTTACTGCAAAGGAACGGTTTTAACCTAGAAGAACGAAATTTGGTGAGCCAAGTGGGATTGGTGTACTGATCATTACCTGCAAGTATCATCAAGAATGGGTGAAAACATGTTTGCTGAGATTTCAGGAAACTCGTAGTTTTTTGGAAGCTTGGCAACCCCTTTCAATTGAAGTGATTCTCGTCGGTCTCTTCTTGGGGCTACTTCAATAGACACAAAACCATAGCGATAGAACTTGGAACTATATTATTGTGCCAAGTTTCAAAGAGCTAGCACAAACCGTGTTTGATTTAGAGTTCCAACTACATGTATCCATATAGGAGAAAACAGAGTGAAACCTAAACATGAAAACGGTTACTGCAAAGGAACGGTTTAACCGAGAAGAACGAAATTTGGTGAGCCAAGTGGGATTGGTGTACTGATCTTTACCTGCAAGTATCATCAAGATTGGGTGAAAAAATGTTTGCTGAGATTTCAGGAAACTCGTAGTTTTTTGGAAGCTTGGCAACCCTTTCAATGAAAGTGATTCTCGTCAGTCTCTGCTTGGGCCTACTTCAATAGGACACAAACCAGAGCGATAGAACTTGGAACTACATTATTGTGCCAAGTTTCAAAGAGCTAGCACAAACCGTGTTTTGATTAGAGTTCCAACTACATGTATCCATATAGGAGAAAACAGAGTGAAACCTAAACATGAAAACGGTTACTGCAAAGGAACGGTTTAACCTAGAAGAACGAAATTTGGTGAGCCAAGTGGGATTGGTGTACTGATCATTACCTGCAAGTATCATCAAGAGGGTGAAAACATGTTTGCTGAGATTTCAGGAAACTCGTAGTTGTTTTGGAAGCTTGGCAACCCCTTTCAATGAAAGTGATTCTCGTCAGTCTCTGCTTGGGGCTACTTCCATAGGACACAAAACCATAGCGATAGAACTTGGAACTACATTATTGTGCCAAGTTTCAAAGAGCTAGCACAAACCGTGTTTGATTTAGAGTTCCAACTACATGTATCCATATAGGAGAAAACAGAGTGAAACCTAAACATGAAAACGGTTACTGCAAAGGAACGGTTTAAACCTAGAAGAACGAAATTTGGTGAGCCAAGTGGGATTGGTGTACTGATCATTACCTGCAAGTATCATCAAGATTGGGTGAAAAAATATTTGCTGAGATTTCAGGAAACTCGTAGTTTTTTGGAAGCTTGGCAACCCCTTTCAATGAAAGTGATTCTCGTCAGTTCTCTGCTTGGGCCTACTTCAATAGGACACATCCATAGCGATAGAACTTGGAACTACATTATTGTGCCACGTTTCAAAGAGCTAGCAAAAACGTGTTTGATTTAGAGTTCCAACTAAATGTATCCATATAGGAGAAAACAGAGTGAAACCTAAACATGAAAACGGTTACTGCAAAGGAACGGTTTAACCTAGAAGAACGAAATTTGGTGAGCCAAGTGGGACTAGTGTACTGATGATTACCTGCAAGTATCATCAAGATTGGGTGAAAAAATGTTTGCTGAGATTTCAGGAAACTCGTAGTTTTTTGGAAGCTTGGCAACCCCTTCCAATGAATGTGATTCTCGTCAGTCTCTGCTTGGGGCTACTTCAATAGGACACAAACCATAGCGATGGAAATTGGAACTACATTATTGTGCCAAGTTTCAAAGAGCTAGCACAAACCGTGTTTGATTTAGAGTTCCAACTACATGTATACATATAGGAGAAAACAGAGTGAAACCTAAACATGAAAACGGTTACTGCAAAGGAACGGTTTAACCTAGAAGAACGAAATTTGGTGAGCCAAGTGGGATTGGTGTACTGATCATTACCTGCAAGTATCATCAAGATTGGGTGAAAAAATGTTTGCTGAGATTTCAGGAAACTCGTAGTTTTTTGGAAGTTTGGCAACCCCTTTCAATGAAAGTGATTCTCGTCAGTCTCTGCTTGGGCCTACTTCAATAGGACACAAACCAGAGCGATAGAACTTGGAACTACATTATTGTGCCAAGTTTCAAAGAGCTAACAGAAACCGTGTTTGATTTAGAGTTCCAACTACATGTATCCATGTAGGAGAAAACAGAGTGAAACCTAAACATGAAAACTGTTACTGCAAAGGAACGGTTTAACCGAGAAGAACGAAATTTGGTGATCCTAGTGGGAATGGGTACTGATCATTACCTGCAAGTATCATAAAGATTGGGTGAAAATATGTTTTGCTGAGATTTCAGGAAACTCGTAGTGTTTTGGAAGCTTGGCAACCCCTTTCAATGAAAGTGATTTCTCGTCGGTCTCTGCTTGGGGCTACTTCCATAGGACACAAACCATAGCGATAGAACTTGGAACTACATTATTGTGCCACGTTTCAAAGAGCTAGCACAAACCGTGTTTGATTTAGAGTTCAAACTACATGTATCCATATAGGAGAATACAGAGTGAAACCTAAACATGAAAACGGCTTACTGCAAAGGAACGGTTTAACCGAGAAGATCGAAATTTGGTGAGCCAAGTGGGATTGTGTACTGATCATTACCTGCAAGTATCATCAAGAATGGGTGAAAACATGTTTGCTGAGATTTCAGGAAACTCGTAGTTTTTTGGAAGCTTGGCAACCCCTTTCAATGAAAGTGATTTCGTCGGTCTCTTCTTGGGGCTACTTCAATAGGACACAAACCATAGCGATAGAACTTGGAACTACATTATTGTGCCAAGTTTCAAAGAGCTAGCACAAACCGTGTTTGATTTAGAGTTCCAACTACATGTATCCATATAGGAGAAAAGAGAGTGAAACCTAAACATGAAAACGGTTACTGCAAAGGAACGGTTTAACCGAGAAGAACGAAATTTGGTGAGCCAAGTGGATTGGTGTACTGATCATTACCTGCAAGTATCATCAAGATTGGGTGAAAAAATATTTTGCTGAGATTTCAGGAAACTCGTAGTTTTTTGGAAGCTTGGCAACCCCTTTCAATGAAAGTGATTCTCGTCAGTCTCTGCTTGGGCCTACTTCAATAGGACACAAACCAGAGCGATAGAACTTGGAACTACATTATTGTGCCAAGTTTCAAAGAGCTAGCACAAACCGTGTTTGATTTAGAGTTCCAACTACATGTATCCATTTAGGGAGAAAACAGAGGAAACCCTAAACATGAAAACGGTTACTGCAAAGGAACGGTTTAACCTAGAAGAACGAAATTTGGTGAGCCAAGTGGGATTGGTGTACTGATCATTACCTGCAAGTATCATCAAGAATGGGTGAAAACATGTTTGCTGAGATTTCAGGAAACTCGTAGTTTTTTGGAAGCTTGGCAACCCCTTTCAATGAAAGTGATTCTCGTCGGTCTCTTCTTGGGGCTACTTCAATAGGACACAAACCATAGCGATAGAACTTGGAACTACATTATTGTGCCAAGTTTCAAAGAGCTAGCACAAACCGTGTTTGATTTAGAGTTCCAACTACATGTATCCATATAGGAGAAAACAGAGTGAAACCTAAACATGAAAACGGTTACTGCAAAGGAACGGTTTAACCGAGAAGAACGAAATTTGGTGAGCCAAGTGGGATTGGTGTACTGATCATTACCTGCAAGTATCATCAAGATTGGGTGAAAAAATGTTTGCTGAGATTTCAGGAAACTCGTAGTTTTTTTGGAAGCTTGGCAACCCCTTTCAATGAAAGTGATTCTCGTCAATCTCTGCTTGGGCCTACTTCAATAGGACACAAACCATAGCGATGGAACTTGGAACTACATTATTGTGCCAAGTTTCAAAGAGCTAGCACAAACCGTGTTTGATTTAGAGTTCCAACTACATGTATCCATATAGGAGAAAACAGAGTGAAACCTAAACATGAAAAACGGTTACTGCAAAGGAACGGTTTAACCTAGAAGAACGAAATTTGGTGAGCCAAGTGGGATTGGTGTACTGATCATTACCTGCAAGTATCATCAAGATTCGGTGAAAACATGTTTGCTGAGATTTCAGGAAACTCGTAGTTTTTGGAAGCTTGGCAACCCCTTTCAATGAAAGTGATTCTCGTCAGTCTCTGCTTGGGGCTACTTCCATAGGACACAAACCATAGCGATAGAACTTGGAACTACATTATTGTGCCAAGTTTCAAAGAGCTAGCACAAACCGTGTTTGATTTAGAGTTCCAACTACATGTATCCATATAGGAAGAAAACAGAGTGAAACCTAAACATGAAAACGGTTACTGCAAAGGAACGGTTTAACCTAGAAGAACGAAATTTGGTGAGCCAAGTGGGATTGGTGTACTGATCATTACCTGCAAGTATCATCAAGATTGGGTGAAAAAATATTTGCTGAGATTTCAGGAAACTCGTAGTTTTTTGGAAGCTTGGCAACCCCTTTCAATGAAAGTGATTCTCGTCAGTCTCTGCTTGGGCCTACTTCAATAGACACAAACCATAGCGATAGAACTTGGAACTACATTATTGTGCCACGTTTCAAAGAGCTAGCAAAAACGTGTTTGATTTAGAGTTCCAACTACATGTATCCATATAGGAGAAAACAGAGTGAAACCTAAACATGAAAACGGTACTGCAAAGGAACGGTTTAACCTAGAAGAACGAAATTTGGGTGAGCCAAGTGGGACTAGTGTACTGATGATTACCTGCAAGTATCATCAAGATTGGGTGAAAAAATGTTGCTGAGATTTCAGGAAACTCGTAGTTTTTTGGAAGCTTGGCAACCCCTTCCAATGAATGTGATTCTCGTCAGTCTCTGCTTGGGGCTACTTCAATAGGACACAAACCATAGCGATGGAACTTGGAACTACATTATTGTGCCAAGTTTCAAAGAGCTAGCACAAACCGTGTTTGATTTAGGAGTTCCAACTACATGTATCCATATAGGAGAAAACAGAGTGAAACCTAAACATGAAAACGCTTACTGCAAAGGAACGGTTTAACCTAGAAGAACGAAATTTGGTGAGCCAAGTGGGATTGGTGTACTGATCATTACCTGCAAGTATCATCAAGATTGGGTGAAAATTGTTTTGCTGAGATTTCAGGAAACTCGTAGTGTTTTGGAAGCTTGGCAACCCCTTTCAATGAAAGTGATTTCGTCGGTCTCTGCTTGGGGCTACTTCCATAGGACACAAACCATAGCGATAGAACTTGGAACTACATTATTGTGCCAAGTTTCAAAGAGCTAGCACAAACCGTGTTTGATTTAGAGTTCCAACTACATGTATCCATGTAGGAGAAAACAGAGTGAAACCTAAACATGAAAACGGTTACTGCAAAGGAACGGTTTAACCTAGAAGAACGAAATTTGGTGAGCCAGTGGGATTGGTGTACTGATCATTACCTGCAAGTATCATCAAGATTGGGTGAAAACATGTTTGCTGAGATTTCAGGAAACTCGTAGTTTTTTGGAAGCTTGGCAACCCCTTTCAATGAAAGTGATTCTCGTCAGTCTCTGCTTGGGGCTACTTCCATAGGACACAAACCATAGCGATAGAACTTGGAACTACATTATTGTGCCAAGTTTCAAAGAGCTAGCACAAAACGTGTTTGATTTAGAGTTCCAACTACATGTATCCATATAGGAGAAAACAGAGTGAAACCTAAACATGAAAACGGTTACTGCAAAGGAACGGTTTAACCTAGAAGAACGAAATTTGGTGAGCCAAGTGGGATTGGTGTACTGATCATTACCTGCAAGTATCATCAAGATTGGGTGAAAAAATATTTGCTGAGATTTCAGGAAACTCGTAGTTTTTTGGAAGCTTGGCAACCCCTTTCAATGAAAGTGATTCTCGTCAGTCTCTGCTTGGGCCTACTTCCATAGGACACAAACCATAGCGATAGAACTTGGAACTACATTATTGTGCCACGTTTCAAAGAGCTAGCAAAAACGTGTTTGATTTAGAGTTCCAACTACATGTATCCATATAGGAGAAAACAGAGTGAAACCTAAACATGAAAACGGTTACTGCAAAGGAACGGTTTAACCTAGAAGAACGAAATTTGGTGAGCCAAGTGGGACTAGTGTACTGATGATTACCTGCAAGTATCATCAAGATTGGGTGGAAAAAATGTTTGCTGAGATTTCAGGAAACTCGTAGTTTTTTGGAAGCTTGGCAACCCCTTCCAATGAATGTGATTCTCGTCAGTCTCTGCTTGGGGCTACTTCAATAGGACACAAACCATAGCGATGGAACTTGGAACTACATTATTGTGCCAAGTTTCAAAGAGCTAGCACAAACCGTGTTTGATTTAGAGTTCCAACTACATGTATCCATATAGGGAGAAAACAGAGTGAAACCTAAACATGAAAACGCTTACTGCAAAGGAACGGTTTAACCTAGAAGAACGAAATTTGGTGAGCCAATTGGGATTGGTGTACTGATCATTACCTGCAAGTATCATCAAGATTGGGTGAAAATATGTTTGCTGAGATTTCAGGAAACTCGTAGTGTTTTGGAAGCTTGGCAACCCCTTTCCAATGAAAGTGATTTCGTCGGTCTCTGCTTGGGCTACTTCCATAGGACACAAACCAGAGCGATAGAACTTGGAACTACATTATTGTGCCAAGTTTCAAAGAGCTAGCACAAACCGTGTTTGATTTAGAGTTCCAACTACATGTATCCATGTAGGAGGAAAACAGAGTGAAACCTAAACATGAAAACGGTTACTGCAAAGGAACGGTTTAACCGAGAAGATCGAAATTTGGTGAGCCAAGTGGGATTGGTTTACTGATCATTACCTGCAAGTATCATCAAGATTGGGTGAAAAAATGTTTGCTGAGATTTCAGGAAACTCGTAGTTTTTTGGAAGCTTGGCAACCCCTTCCAATGAATGTGATTCTCGTCAGTCTCTGCTTGGGGCTACTTCAATAGGACACAAACCATAGCGATAGAACTTGGAACTACATTATTGTGCCAAGTTTCAAAGAGCTAGCACAAACCGTGTTTGATTTAGAGTTCCAACTACATGTATCCATATAGGAGAAAACAGAGTGAAACCTAAACATGAAAACTGTTACTGCAAAGGTACAGTGTAACCTAGAAGAACGAAATTTGGTGAGCCAAGTGGGATTGGTGTACTGATCATTACCTGCAAGTATCATCAAGATTGGGTGAAAAAATGTTTGCTGAGATTTCAGGAAACTCGTAGTTTTTTGGAAGCTTGGCAACCCCTTCCAATGAATGTCATTCACGTCAGTCTCTGCTTGGGGCTACTTCAATAGGACACAAACCATAGCGATAGAGCTTGGAACTACATTATTTTACCAAGTTTCAAAGAGATAGCACAAACCGAGTTTGATTTAGAGTTACAACTACATGTATCCATATAGGAGAAAACAGAGTGAAATCTAAACATGAAAACGGTTACTGCAAAGGAACGGTTTAAGCTAGAAGAACGAAATTTGATGAGCCAAGTGGGATTGGGGTACTTATCATTACCTGCAAGTATCATCAAGATTGGGTGAAAAAATGTTTGCTGAGATTTCAGGAAACCTCGTAGTTTTTTGGAAGCTTGGCAACCCCTTTCAATGAAAGTGATTCTCGTCAGTCTCAGCTTGGGGCTACTTGCATAGGACACAAACATAGCGATAGAATTTGGAACTACATTATTGTGCCAAGTTTCAAAGAGCTAACAGAAACCGTGTTTGATTTAGAGTTCAAACTACATGTATCCATATAGGAGAAAACAGAGTGACACCTAAACATGAAAACGGTTACTTGAAAAGGAACGGTGTAACCTAGAAGAACGAAATTTGGTGATCCAAGTGGGACTGGTGTACTGATCATTACCTGCAAGTATCATCAAGATTGGGTGAAAAAATGTTTGCTGAGATTTCAGGAAACTCGTAGTTTTTTGGAAGCTTGGCAACCCCTTTCAATGAATGTGATTCTCGTCAGTCTCTGCTTGGGGCTACTTCCATAGGACACAAACCATAGCGATAGAACTTGGAACTACATTACTGTGCCAAGTTTCAAAGAGCTAGCACAAACCGTGCTTCATTTAGAGTTCCAACTACATGTATCCATATAGGAGGAAAACAGAGTGAAACCTAAACATGAAAACGGTTACTGCAAAGGAGCAGTGTAACTAGAAGAACGAAATTTGGTGAGCCCAGTGGGATTCGTGTACTGATCATTACCTGCAAGTATCATCAAGATTGGGTGAAAAAATGTTTGCTGAGATTTCAGGAAACTCGTAGTTTTTTGGAAGCTTGGCAACCCCTTTCAATGAAAGTGATTCTCGTCAGTCTCTGCTTGGGGCTACTTCCATAGGACACAAACCATAGCGATAGAACTTGGACTACATTATTGTGCCAAGTTTCAAAGAGCTAGCACAAACACGTGTTTTGAATTAGAGTTCCAAATACATGTATCCATATAGGAGGAAAACAGAGTGAAACATAAACATGGAAAACGGTTACTGGAAAGGAACGGTTTAACCTAGAAGAACGAAATTTGATGAGCCAAGTGGGATTGGTGTACTTATCATTACCTGCAAGTATCATCAAGATTGGGTGAAAAAATGTTTGCTGAGATTTCAGGAAACTCGTAGTTTTTTGGAAGATTGGCACCCCTTTCCAATGAATGTGATTCTCAGTCAGTCTCTGCTTGGGCTACTTCCATAGGACACAAACCATAGCGAAAGAACTTGGAACTACATTATTGTGCCAAGTTTCAAAGAGCTAGCACAAACCGTGTTTGATTTAGAGTTCCAACTACATGTATCCATATGAGGGAAAACAGGTGAAACTAAACATGAAAATGGTTTACTGCAAAGGAACGGTTTAACCAAAGAAGAACGAAATTTGGTGAGCCAAGTGGGACTGGTGTACTGATGATTACCTGCAAGTATCATCAAGAGTGGGTGAAAAAATGTTTGCTGAGATTTCAGGAAACTCGTAGTTTTTTGGAAGATGGCAACCCCTTCCAATGAATGTGATTCTCGTCAGTCTCTACTTGGGGCTACTTCAATAGGACAAAAACCACAGCGATAGAACTTGGAACTACATTATTGTGCCAAGTTTCAAGAGCTAGCACAAACCGTGTGTTGATTTAGAGGTTCCAACTACATGTATCAATATAGGAGAAAACAGAGTGAAACTAAACATGAAAACGGTTACTGCAAAGGAACGGTTTAACCTAGAAGAACGAAATTTGGTGAGCCAAGTGGGATTGGTGTACTGATCATTACCTGCAAGTATCATCAAGATTGGGTGAAAACATGTTTGCTGAGATTTCAGGAAACTCGTAGTTTTGTGGAAGCTTGGCAACCCCTTTCAATGAAAGTGATTCTCGTCGGTCTCTGCTTGGGGCTACTTCCATAGGACACAAACCATAGCGATAGAACTTGGAACTACATTATTGTGCCAGTTTCAAAGAGCTAGCACAAACCGTGTTTGATTTAGAGTTCCAACTACATGTATCCATATAGGAGAAAACAGAGTGAAACCTAAACATGAAAACGGTACTGCAAAGGAACGGTTTACCCGGAGAAGAACGAAATTTGGTGAGCCAAGTGGGATTGGTGTACTGATCATTACCTGCAAGTATCATCAAGATTGGGTGAAAAAATGTTTGCTGAGATTTCAGGAAACTCGTAGTTTTTTGGAAGCTTGGCAACCCCTTTCAATGAAAGTGATTCTCGTCAGTCTCAGCTTGGGGCTACTCCATAGGACACAAACCATAGCGATAGAATTTGGAACTACATTATTGTGCCAAGTTTCAAAGAGCTAGCACAAACCGTGTTTTGATTTAGAGTTCCAACTACATGTATCCATATAGGAGAAAACAGAGTGAAACCTAAACATGAAACGGTTACTGCAAAGGAAACGGTTCAACCGAGAAGAACGAAATTTGGTGAGCCAAGTGGGACTGGTGTACTGATGATTACCTGCAAGTATCATCAAGATTGGGTGAAAAAATGTTTGCTGAGATTTCAGGAAACTCGTAGTTTTTTGGAAGCTTGCAACCCCCTTCCAATGAATGTGATTCTCGTCAGTCTCTGCTTGGGGCTACTTCCATAGGACACAAACCATAGCGATAGAACTTGGAACTATATTATTGTGCCAAGTTTCAAAGAGCTAGCACAAAACCGTGTTTGATTTTAGAGTTCCAACTACATGTATCCATATAGGAGAAAACAGAGTTGAAACCTAAACATGGAAAACGGTTAGTGCAAAGGAACAGTGTTACCTAGAAGAACGAAATTTGTGTGATGCTGGTGGGAATGGGT